>NW_015163171.1:94557-108021 GCF_001447785.1 Gekko japonicus
AGGAAAGCAAATAGCACAGAGATGTTAATCTATTTGGGCTTTTCTCTGCTTCAGCTTTAAGCACATCTCTCCCCCCCCCATTTCCTGCCTCTGTGACTGCAGCCACTTAAGCTTGGAAGCGGAAAAGAGAGAAAAAGAGAGAGAGAGGGGAGAGGGAAGACCTGGTGTTTGTTTATACTATTTTACTTTATTAAAAATTGTATACTCCACCTTTCCTGTAGTTCAAGGAGGCTTACAAATACAAATCTGAGACACACAGAGTGAAATCCCCCCTGCACCAAAAAGCTTGCCGCTGACGTGCTATCAAAAGCCCCAGCAAACAAAGATGCCTTGTAGGGGCCCCTAAACACATCTAGAGATGGTCCCCCCCTTCACCTCCTCAGGGAGCCCATCCCACCATCTAAGAGGTTTGGATGGAAATTAATAAAACAGCAGGTAGTAAACTAGCCGTATTAAAAAAAAAAAAAAGATATCCTACCCTACTGGGTTTACTAAAGGATTATTCCAGAAGGGCAGATGCATTAGTCCACTGGAAAAGCCACAAAACAGGAGCCTTGCAACAAAGACTAATGAGTTTTTTTATTCTAGGATCAAATATTTTGTATACTAGGGCTCACATTTGACAGATGTATTTTGTTCCTCAGCACATGACAACAGTAGTTCTAGTCACTGCCACAAAATGTCCCCACAAAGACTGGCAGACCTCTACAAAGGTGACTATTGACTTGGATAGCCCAGGCAAGCCCAATATTGTCAGATCTCGGAAGCGAAGCAGGGCCGACCCTGGCAAGTACTTGGATGTGAGCCCTCCTAGGAAAACACGGAGGTACAGCAAGTCACCGCTCTAAAGGTCCAAGCCCCACTAGGGGTCGCCAGAAGTCAACCATGACTTCCAGGCATGTGTGTGCGCATGCACCCCCCCCCCCAAATTTACAAAGTTGACTATTGAAGTGTGCATCTACAGAGGCTGGCCTATTGCCAAACTTTCAAAATTGCACAAAACAGTTATCTTGAGGGACAGCAAAACAAGTCACAAACATTTGTAACAAGTTGAAAATTGCTTATTTTTTAAACAAAGAAGGTAAGTTAGATCATTTATTTCATTCACGCAAGTCACTTGCATATGCGCTTCTCAAGAACTAAATATCTTTATTATTTCTGTTTTGAAAGATTTACCTATTCTTGATGCTGTTAATAATCTCTTTGAGAGATCTTTTTTATTATCATGGTTAAATAAGGTACTTCCCTCTTTTATGAAATCAATTATGATATTAACCAGAATTTAATAATAAGGCAGTGGGGGGACAATCCCCCACCCCAATGCCCCCTGTCTTACTGTCCTAACTCCAAATGTTTGGAGACCAGCTATCAAAACTTCAACGGGGGGACTTCCGGTTTAAGAGTTTCGCTGCTCGGCGCGTCCCGTCTTGCTCTGATAGGGACGCGCCGAGACCTGGCTGACGGGAGGGGTCCAAGTTCATCCCGGACCTCCCCGGGGTCTCTGTAGGAGACCCTCAGCCTGGGGAGCTGAGGAGAGCCTCTTCCAAGGCGACGGCCAAGGAATTGAGGCTCACCTTATCCCCAAAAGGTACCGTTGCCGTGGAGCCAATATGGCACTTAGAGATGACTGCCAGAGCAAGCGACCACGATCAAAACCTTAAAATGCTTCCAAAAGATCTCCAGGTCTCCAAACTGTGAGTTAGGCAATGCTCCGGTGAAAAAGCGAACGGACCTTGGTAATAATTGGAAGCGCCTAAGTTTGAAGCGTGGAGGGAAGAGGGACTAAGCACCTCCCCCCCCTTGTTGAAAAAGATTTAAAACCAGTTTTAAATCAGATATAAAAAGACTTAGAGCAAATACAAAAACTGCCAATATATACAAAGCGGATTTAATCGTATAACTTTTGCCTTGTTTTGGAAAACTTACTTCTTGTTGATATTATGGCTGGGAGAGGATGGAGGACGCCGGAGAAAAAACTGGTGACCGGAAATAACATACCAACGACTCCCTCTCAGAACCAGGAAGTAACTACAGACTTTTCTTCACTGTGAGCAAATGCACTGCACCCCCTAATGGAACAGATGACTAACCTCAACGCCAAACTGGACAGTGTTAAAAAAAACGGAATCAAATGGATAAAAGAACCTCAGTAACTGAGAAAATATTGAAAAAAATGGAAAAACAGACTGAGAGTATCAACAAGAGAGTAGATGAAGCAGAGAAGGAAAGATCCTCTGATAAAACACAACTAATACAGCTCCAGCTGGAAAGATCTACGTATGTTCTACGTTTCCATGGGATCCCTGAAGAGAAGAATGAGGATTTAAAAGAACTTTTGGCGGAGGCTTTGGCCCCATTAATGGATTATAAACAGGAAGACCCGGATTATAACGAAAAATAAACTCCCAGGGGAAACCTATTTAAAATTCACGAAATGATCTACCAGAGAACTAGTGTTAAAATCTACAAAGGGAAACCCCCTAAAAATTAAGAATGAAGAGATAAAAATACTAAAAGACATTCCCTATGAAGTCAGAAAACAGAGGAAACTATACAGGATGCTTACTCTCACTCTGCAAAAAAAGGGAGTACCATATAGATGGTTATTCCTGGAAGGACTGAGCTTCAACTATCTGGATAAAAAATACAAAATTGACTCTGTTCCAAAAGCCAAAATATTTATGGACCAAATGTTTAACGTAAAATATAAGAAAGAAAAGAACTAACAAGAACAACAGTTCTTAAAGGCAGAATTTGTGTTAAGCTATTAAATGCATATTCTTAAAGTAATACTGTAATGAACCAACCTGTATACCAAACTTGAAACATTAGGTTAATAAGCCTTATTTTTAGCTAATTAGATCGTGACATGTATTAACTTTCCTTTCCCCAAATCCAATAGATGAAATAGTTTAGAATAGTAGCTTCCTTTCCCCATCAAGTAGTCTTTTATGTATTAGTTTGTCCTCTTCCCATTTCCCATAGCTATAGTGATAGGGTTTTAGTTTCCCTCCCCCTTCCAATTTTTAGTTGTAGTTTTTGTAGTTTATAGAAATAAAAAATCCCCTTCGGGGGGCATAAAAAAACCCCTTCAATGGGGAACTGGCACTGGGTCAAAGCACCTTAGGAATTTCAGGCTCCATTGAAGTAAGCCAACAAAAGCACCTATCAAAAAAACCTTTGGGCTCCCTCAGTCCTGGGAAGACAAGTCCAAAAGTATTGTGGGCAAAGTCTTACACATGAGATGCAAGCAAAACACTCCCCTGTTCTCTGCACTTCTGCATCACATTTCAACACAGAACCTGAATGTCATCTTCCCTGCCCCTCAGCACTTCTGATGTGGTGAAGGATGCATTTGCCTCTATTTATTTATACCCCCCCCTCTTCTCCCCACAGTTGGGACTCAAAGTGGCTTAAAACATTGTTGTCCCCGCTCCCATTTTCTTACAACAAACTTGTGAGGCAGGCCAGGCTGGGAGTGTCCACGGTCACCTAATGAGTTTTCATGGTAGAAACAGGGATTCAAACCCAGGTCACCCAGCGTCCTAGTCTGCCACTCTGTCCACTACACCACACTGGCTCTCAAAGGCACATCTTGGTGTGCAGAATGTTCACAGTGCAAGCCGCCTGCGCTTTCTGCAGCACACAAAACTCTTCTTAAAAACCCTGGAGGACAGAATTGGGGATAGCTGGCAGATATAATTGAGCATGATTAGAGAGAAGGACTTGTTGTCCAGGCCAGCTATTCAGTGCCCCTTCCTGGATTGCAGCAGCAGAACAAATCATGCACACTGTGAAATAATTTACAAGATGTCTGCAGGCTCCAGAATCCAACTTCCATTGGTGGAACTCCGGTACAAGTGACAGAATTTGCAACACCCTGTTGAGAAGATTAGACTGCTATTTTTTAAAAGACGGCTAAGTATGTGCAAATTACTCCGCACTCTTACCAAGAGAATCTCTTCTAGGTGCTTCAGCTCTTGCTCCAGCGTCTGTAGCTCAGGGAACTGTCCCCGGTAGTCATCCAGAGAAGAGGCCAGAGTACCAATAGCCTCCTCAAGTCCACAGTCTACAGGTTTGGGTCTCGGCACCTCCAAGACGCCTACTGGCTGCAGATCCACTGAGTCAGGCTTGGGCTCAGTCAACGAGGGTTTAGGCTGTGGAGCTTCCTGACTCGGGCTAACAACGTCCCCATCTTTCTCCACTGCCACACTAGCTGCCCCGGCAAACTCGGCCTCCTCCTCTTCACACTCGCTGATCCGAGTGTCCAGCACGGAGGCTGTGCCTTGGGCCAAAGAGTTCGTTTCCAGGGCAGGCGAGACCCCAGGACTTCTCTCTTGAGGGCCAGCACATCCTCTGTCCTCGGAAACCGGCAGGTCCACGCTGGCCTCGCTGATCTGGCTAAGAGTCCGGGCATAGGGCACGTGGCCGTTGGCTACCGTCGCCACCTCCTCCTGTGGGGCCGGTGGGTCTTTGTCCTCAGGCTGCGTAAAGGCAATTTCTATGGCGGGTGCAGTGGCTTGCACTGCGGGTTGCACGACAGGTCGGGGAGGCATGTGGCGGGCACTTCCGGACAGCTGCGGGCTGGAAGAATCGTCAGACGACTCTGAAGATATGGACCAGGCCGCCCCGTTCTCCAGATCCTCCTGTTGCCGCAGCATATTCTGTAGGAAACACAGCACGGGGGCATCAGTGGACGGGGTTGCAAGGAAAACGGTGCGTCTGTATGAGCACCACACAGCCCTCCTTTGACCCCCTGCCCCAACAAGCTGCCGCTAACTACCATTTTATACCAGGCTACCGCTGAGCTGCTCCTTCCCCCGGCCCAGCTCACTGGGAGTCAGTTCATTCTGCAGGCAGGGGGGGGGAAACGATACACACAGGGGGGATTGCTGCTCTTCCACTGGAGTCTCACAACTTTTTACAGCCAAGGTCGTCTGCTGCTCAGACCATTCCTTATTTTACAGCGGGCGGGCGTGCAATCTGAAGAAGCCCCCTTGCTAGGACCTGTGAAGATGGTATCATTCTCGCAAACAAGAGATACCTGCTCTGTATTTTGTATTCAAGGATGCAGCCTATCAACCCACGACCAGCCGAATCATCTTCTCTTACAGGTGCAAATGGATCCAGAGCTATCCTGGGATATCATTTCCCCTCCTGCTCTAACAACTCAAGTCTCCCTTGTCAAGTAGGAGACAGTGTCTCTGAGAAACAAGATGGGCATAAGCCCCTGTTTCTAATCTGTTTGACTCCATACCCTTCATGCAGAATAGAGGGACACTGGCTCCTGGCCTTCCATTCAAGCTTTTCCCATTTAAAGCCTTCTTCTACACGGTTTCTAAATTTCCTGGCCTACTTCAACCCATGGGCTCAAGGTACTGGTTTTGACCAATAAAAACCTTGATGACCGTGGACCTACCTATCTGAAGGACCGTCATTCCTAATATCCTCCCTAGGTCTTTTGCTGCAGTGACCTCTAAACTCTGAAATGGGCTTGGGTGATAAGACTGGTTCTCTTCTGTACCGGCAACGTAAGGAAGGAATCTACAGCGACAGAATGTAGATGGAATTGCCTGCACTACATTCATCCTGCCTGAAGGGGCAGCAGCAAGCAAGCACATAACAAGCAGGTTGGGCAGGGAGGACTGCCGAGTGGCCTGGAGGGGCACAGCCCCCTCTGGCATGGATAAGCACTTCTCTTGCTCTACTGCAGCAGGCTTCAAATGGGGGAGGGGGTGAAGAGTGTCACAGGCTAATGCACAGGAGGCAGAGCGCATGTTCCTCTACGCCGGGAAGCTATGCGAACACTACGGGGCCATCACTTACAGAGTCCCGCACTGCCCTCGTGCTGAGCTGCACAGAGGAGACGTCGCTGCATGAGCAACTCCGGGGGAGCCTCTCCAGGAGGGTCTCCCGGAAAATATCCAGCAAGGCCCATCTTGGCTTGGGTGACGCCGCCCGTGGAAAGCTCTTGGTTGGAGAAAGAGGCAACCGTCAGTACCAAGGGTTGGTACCACCCAGGTCTTCATAGGTCGGTGCCCCAATCTCCCATTAATCAATCGGAATTAAGAAACCCACCCACCCGTCCCTGTTCAATCCCTCCCCATGCCTAACAATCAGGCCCACTGATGGTCTCCGTAAACTCCAGTGGCCCTAACAGCAGCTTTCCTTCCAAGGAGGACACAGTCCCCTTTTCCTTGCACCCAAGAACATAAAACGTCTACCGTTCTTAAATGCCATGGGAACACCAGACTCAAAGTCTCTGATCAGAAGCGGGCATAGAGAGCAAAGGAAGTCCATTCATTGTTTTTAAGAAGAAGAAAGAGACATCAGTTGGTCAAAGCCATGGGCTAGATCCAAAGATTCGTCAGCAGAAGATGCTGACCGAGGCAGACCTTTGCCTTCCTCTCCAAATCCCCCAGGGCTCCTTCCTCAACCCAGAGGAAGCTGACCTGCAGAATCAAGGGACCCACAGGGACTAAGAAAGACAGACGGATCGGGAGGCTACACTGAGGAGTGGGGAGAGACCAGAATCACCCCTCAGACCGCTTTCGTCGACACGGCTCTGCTAATGGATGGAGGCCGCTGTGGCTCCTTTCGGCTCATTGGTGCAGACCCCTCACTCATGCGGCCGCTAGTCCCCAAGGGGCCCATGACTCTGCAAGTCAACATTCCCGGGACTGGAGAAAATCCCCCTCCCCCCAAACTATGGGACCTAACCCTCTATATTACGTGTGCACACATGAAGCGGCCGTATACTGAATCAGACCGTGCGGCCGCTAGTCCCCAAGGGGCCCATAACTCTGCAAGTCAACATTCCCGGGATTGGAGAAAATCCCCCTCCCCCCAACTATGGGACCTAACCCTCTATATTACGCGTGCACACATGAAGCGGCCGTATACTGAATCAGACCATTTGTCTATCAAGTTCAGCATTGTCTACTCAGACTGGCAGCAGCTCTCCAGGTTGTCAGGTGGCGGTCTCTCACATCATCTACAACGGTACCCTGATAGCTGGAGATGCCAAGGATTGAACCTGGGACCTTCTGCACAACAAGGAGGTGCTCCGCCCCGAGCTGTGGCCCCTCCCCAAACTGGGCACTGGAAGGCAAAATGGAAGCTGCAACCCTGAGGGCGACAGACAGAGATGCTGTGCATCTTTACGTGGCGAGGCGAGTGGCCCTGTGGACTACAGCCCGAGGCCGCTATGATGTGACAGTCTATTCCTCTTGGACAGCCAAAAGGCTGCGCTGTCCCAGCTTGGAAAGGGCCATAAAAGTAGCCAATTTAACAAGTACATCTGAGAAAGACCCAGACAACAGCCTGAAGGTGCACACTGCATACCATATAGCTCTCCAAGACCGCTTATGAGCCATAATGTAAACAGCATAGATGGAAAAGAAGGCATCGCACAGAGCTGTACACATTCCGTGCTCTTGGGAGGAGGGAAGAGACAGAGAACCCCACCCGCTCCCCTCCCTGCGACCCCGACAATCTCCTGCCCAAAGACACCACTCACATAAAAGGCCTGTTCACGCATTGAGGGTGTGTCAGGCGGGCTCTGGTTGTACATGGAGAGTCTCTTGTTGACCGTGGATGTCTTGTTCACGGTGCTTGCAGACGATGGCTGGTCTTCCTTGTCGAAAGGGCTGAACAAAAGGAAGCAGAGTGAGAATGGCTGGCCTCCTCCGTCTTGTGGTGCAGAGGCAGCCCGGGGAAAGGGAATTCAACACATTCCCTTAGTTCACTCTTAGGTTCAACATATACATCACGCAAGTTGCATTTGACTCTGACATTGACAGCCACGGTTTGAGGCTGCCTGGCAAGCCGGAGTAAGAAACCATGGCTCTGTGCTAACTGTTGTTTGCCATGATGCCGAAACGGAAAAAACAGCATGAATGGCCACCGTTCTACCCCCAGAGGATGGAACACCATGCAGGCAGGAGACAGAACATTAAAACACACCACTGCTTTAGGACCGAGCATGCATATCACACCCAGGGGTCATTTCGTAGAAAAAGAGCTAGGGGAACTCATTAGCATAACTCATTAGCATATGTCACACCCCCTGACATCACCGGAAGTGTGTCATAAGGCCACACACCCCGCCCCCAACGGTCCCGGCTGCTGCCGGCCTTGCAGCTCCACGGCCGAGCCCCATGAGGGGCCCGGCGGTGGACCTGCAAGGCTGGCGGGAGTGCAAGGAAGCCCCGCGAAGCCCTCCCTGGCCCCAGGCAGGCAGGGGTGGGGAGAGGCAGGGAGGAAGCAACTTACCCTCCCTCTTCTCCTGCCTCCTCCTGGCTGAATGAGGGCAGGAAGCGGGGGGGCCGGAAGCAGGGGGCGGGGCTTCGTCATGTGCCCCGCCCCCCGTACCTCACCCGGGGGAACTGCGATCCCCCGCGATCCCCCCCGAAATGACCTCTGATCACACCCATTCTGTAGTCACTCCACTGTAGTCCCATCAGTTACTGAGCTCAGTTCAAGTACTGGCTCTTACATGCAAAGCCCTGCACAACCTTGGACCCTCCTATCTTGCAAGACCGCTTTTCCACTTGCGTCCCACCACGCCAACCTGGCTCATCTGATCAGGGCCTGGAGCCACCCTGCAGATGGCCAAGACCAACAACTGCCTGTTCGTGTGCCTGTTCATGGCCCATACCTTATGGAGGTTGGAAAGTCCCCCCACACTCCTGGCATTTCCCAAATGATGTAAAGCAGAACTGTCCAGGAAGGCATTTTCATAAAGGAAACAGGACTACATCCTAGCAGACTGGCCCAGGAACATGCACTGGTTTCTACGGATGTAACACCGTGGGTTTGTATTGTTTCGCACGTCACATTTAATGACTTAAGCTTTGTTCAGACAAGAGCTCCGTTTTCAGATTCCTGCAATTCCTAGTCTTATGGCATTGCTTTTCATTCCTGACTGCACTGATCAGCATTGTGTAACCCACCCTGGATCTCTTTTGAGAAAGGCAGGCTGCAAATAATGTAAATAAATACAACTAACTTCTAGCCCAGCCTGTCGTGCCAAGCTTTGCGCTTGCAAGGAAGGGGTTCCCCCCCTAGCTACACACAAGGGAGAACTGGAAAACATGGTGAAGTGGTACAGTCTGTATCAGTGCAAGACTCTACCGCCTCCTTTTGCTGTACGGGTAGACCAGGCCCAAGCAACCCAGACCAGGGGTGGTATGTGTGAGAGGAAGGTCCACATGGGGCAGCTTGGGCACCTCACTCAGCCAGCTTTCCAAAAGCAGGGTGGAGCTGGGGAGAAGGGACACGATCCGTCCATACTAAATAACGCCCTCCGACCACTGTGTCCTGCAGCATCTCAGCCGTCTCTGCAATCACCCGACAGCACCCTCTCCATGGCTCATCAGCGGAGAAACTTGGTAGGCTGAATGTTTTCTGCGCAGCTGGGGTGTTTTATGTGCCTTTCTGCTCCTGGGCTTCTGACTGGCTGGTTGTAATGGGTTAATTTTACTGATTTTATCTTGTACGCTGTGAGACACCATGAGCATGTGTCTGAAGAGAGGGCATATACGTTTTAAATGAACAGGCGCCTCTGGCCACTCACTTCCAGTTGACCTCCAGGCTCAGCTTGATGGTCCCCAGGTCATTGATGTCCACGGCCACCACCTGGGGAAGAGCCGCAAACAGGTCCTTGGTTTCGCAAGAGACGTTCCCCACGACCACGTGACTGGCCAGGCTCTTGAGCTCTGTCACCTGGGAAGAGAAAGGAAAAGAAGAAGAAGAAGAACAACAAGAAGAAGAAGAAGAGGAGGAGGAGGAGATTGGATTTATACCCCGCCCTTCACTCGAAATCTCAGAGCGGCTTACGAACTCCTTTCCCTTCCCCTCCCCACAACAGACACCCTGTGAGGTAGGCGGGGCTGAGAGAGCTCTTTCGAGGACTGCTCTTTCAAGAGCAGCTCTGACAGAACTATGGCTTGCTCAAGGTCATCCAGCAGCTGCGAGTGGAGGAGTAGGGAATCAAACCCAGTTCTCCCAGATTAGAGTCTGTGCACTTAACCACTACATCGAACTGGCTAGCCTTTCCTGAGAAAGGGACCGCTTCGTCAGGAAGGTGCTGGTTACCTTGATGGACAAGAACTCAGTGATGAGGGGGAGGAAGATCATCTCCTCACTGTCCCACACTTGTTTGTTGTTGGCTTCAATGCGTCCACGCAGCTTCCATCGCTGCCGTCCGTACCTCATGAAGATCTGCCACAAGGGTGGGGAGGGACAGGACACTGGAGTCAGCCAGGCCGACTAAACAGCATGCGGCTGTCTCAGAATTCTTAATTCATTCAGAGAGTTTATATGCTGCCTCCTCTGGAGGAGGCTCACAAAGTAAATAAAACGATAAAATCATAACACAGCACAGAAGCCATAAAAAGCATCAAAAACCCACTGAGAGAAAAGGCAACATAAAACATGTACAGCTAAATACTAACGCTTGGCTGGAAGTCCCACTGAATACACCTGAGTAGGATTCCGAGTAGACCAGCTCAGGTTTGCCCCTTAGTTGCCTAAGACGAGTCTCATAAGATAGTTCTCAGGCTAGAAACGGACCATAAAAATTATTTAAAAGATCAACCCCTTCATTAAAGCCTGGATGACAAGAAATGTTTTGGTGTGGTGCCTAAAAGAAGCCGATGTGGAGATCCAGCCTGCAACAATATCCCCAGAGCCAGGGGTGAGGATAACATCACAGAGGAGGCCAATGTACCTCACCCGGGGTTGTTACCAAGCAAGACTTCAAGCACGACAGACAGACTCAACCCCTCAAACCGGTTTGTTCAAGCACCAGCCAAGCACTGTCACATCTCTTCTCCAGCATCTAAGCCCCCTCCACAGCTATATAACCTGAATGCCAGCCCTTTTTCACAAACCTCGTATTGGTCCCCAGCGCAGAGTCTAGCAAAGCCGGCCAGCCCTGCAAGAGAAATGGAAAAAGAGTCAGAACAGACACCCCAGTCCCTTAGCAGGGCTATTTTTGGGCAGGAACGCACAGGAATGGAGTTCCGGCTGGCTTCAGAGTTGGCCACACCCACTACAGCTAAAACGTCTGTGCTCGTGGCTACAGAGGGAAGGCATGGAGAGCGACCCCCCCCCGCGACTCCGAAGCAGGCAGGCCAGGGCCCCCCCCCCTGGAAGGATTGGGGAGACATTTAAGGGCCAGCTTGCCAGGCATCCCGCAGCCGTGGGGCAACTGGGCAAGTCAAGGGAAGACATGGGGGTGTGGCTAATGGGGGGGTGCTAATGAACTGTGCTGTTGGGGTGTGTGGCCTATTAGGCTAACGAGTTTCTGCTGTTGGGTGTTGCCTATTATGCTAATGAGTTCCTGCTGGGCTTTTTCTACAAAAAGAGCCCTGCAAGAGGTTTTGAGGACCAGAGACAACGGGGGAGAAAAGGTGCTGGTGAAGAAAATGTTAAGGAGCCCCCTCCCCCCCATTCAAAACCACACTCAAGCTGCTTTTTTTGTTACAAAACGGCTGCCAAAATATTGGCAAGCTTGTGTGTGACATATCATACTCCCCGGGGCTCGGTACCTTTCATCTTGATGTGGAACTCTCCCAGATGACCCTCCAGTTCGCTCTCCAACAAGCACATGTTCTGTCAAGGAAAGACATCAAACAGCGGCCCATTAAATGCCACCGACCGAGACGGCCTAGCCTGTGGTGCTTCCCCCCATCCTCTTCCCATCTTGGCTCACCTCTGTGTATTCTTTATAACCTTTGCTGGCTTCGGCCAAACTCTCGCGGGCTTCCTTGCTGCCGGGTGAGGCAGCTGTGTAGGCCTTGACCATGTTATGGGCGCCATCCCGGAGCCGCCGCTGGATGCAGTAGGCTTCGTAGAGCTCATCTATCTGTTTAAAAAAACACACCAAAGAATCCACAGAGGTCAGGGGAGAGGCCATAGGGCCTGCTAGGTAGAAGGAGAGGCTGTCGCAAAGCCAGCAGAGCCAGAGCGGTGTAGTGGTTAGGGCATAAGACTAGGATCTGAGAGACCCAGGTTCGACTCCCCACTTCGCCACGGAAGCTTGCTGGGTAACTGTGAGTCTGTCACATCCTCTCAGCCTAACCTACCTCGCAGGGTTGTTTGTGAGGATAAAACAGAGAGGAGAGGAGAACCATGTTGTGAGCTGCTTTGGGTCCCCATTGGGGAGAGAAGTCCCATTGGGGAGAAAATACATGAAGTCAAATAAAAATAAATAAAGCAAAAACGTTGCATATCAAATGGCATCTGAGAGACAAGTTTAGCAAATTTTTGGCATTTCGCTGTGGTTGCGCAGCATTGCCAGGTACAGCAAGAGGCTTTTCATGTTGGCTTATGATACGGACTCAGTCCTTAGGCACTGAAAGTTTAGGTTAAAATCTCTACTCTGCTATTGCAGCTGGCTGGGTGACCTTGTACTAATAATTATCGTATGGTAGCGTGTGTAGTATAGCCAGGAGATCCTAAGATTGTGCGGCAACCAGAAGTTCTAGCTCTTTTAGTGTTATGCATCACTAGATGGCGAGCTAGACTTGTAATTTCAACTTGCACAGACGAAGTAGAGTGCAAGATGACACCAAACCCTCCTATTACTTGCCCACCAACATAGAGCACCAGGGATGCTGGTGAGAACAGGCGTCTAAACTTATGGCCTGAAACATCTTTTTCCTCCCCTCCCCCCTTTAAAACTTTTTATAACATTCAGAGTGATGGAGGAGGAGGAGGAGGAGATTGGATTTATACCCCGCCCTTCACCTGGAGTCCCAGAGCGGCTTACAATCTTCTTCCCTTCCTCTCCCCACAACAGACATCCTGTGAGGTAGGTGGGGCCCAAGAGAGCTCTTTCGAGGACTGCCCTTGAGAGGAGAGCTCTAAAAAAGCTTGTGACTAACCCAGGGTGACACCAGCAGCTGCACGTGGAGGAGTGGGGAATCAAACCCAGTTCTCCCAGATTAGAGTGCACACTATTAACCACTACACCAAACTGGCTCCAGGATGTGAACCCAGGTCTCTCTAGTCATAGTCTCTAACCACTACAACACACTGGCTTTACCCCAAATTAGTATGTACGTGGGCAGGGGGCAGAATGCTAGACGAGAGAAGCATTTAAAAAAATACATTTGAGTCCTAACAGGGATCTCTGAGCAAAGCTTGAGCAGGCATGGAAAAGTCAGGGCTGTGTGCACATACAGCGCTGGGGCAAGCACAGAAACCACATTGCGGCATTCCAAGCTCTCTTCAAAGCAAGTACCTAATTGCATGACCATGGGGAGGTGCGTGCTTGAAACATCCACTGAAATTTCAGAAGAAAGGTTTCCAGTAGTTCTCCTCAATGCCACAACCCCCCCAGCCCGCTGCCCTCTCCCTGATGAGCAAAGCCGAGCATTTTAAAATTAATACACAAATCTGCCTGAAATGCAAAATTTACAGAAGGGCACAAATACACACACCCCCCCCCCCCCG
>NW_015163171.1:108895-113497 GCF_001447785.1 Gekko japonicus
TGACCTTCAATCTTTCCCAGCATCAGGGTCTTCTCCAGTGAGTGCTCCCTTCTCATTTGGTGGCCAAAGTATTTGAGCTTCGGTTTCATTATCTGGCCTTCCAGGGAACAGTCAGGGTTGATTTTTTTTAGGATTGACTGATTTGATCTTCTTGCAGTCCAAGGGACTCTCAAGAGTCTTCTCCAGCCACCATAGTTCAAAATAATCTATTCTTCGGCGCTCGGCCTTCCTTATAGTCCAACTCTCGCAGCCATACATGACTACTGGGAATACCATTGCTTTGACCATGCGGACTTTTGTTGGCAGGGTGATATCTCTACTTTTTATCATGCTGTTTAGCTCTACTATTAAGTCACGGTCTCTCCTCGAAGTGGCCGCAGCCTGCCTATTTTACTGTATAACTGAGTTTGGTGAAGTCGAAAGGGAAACAAAGGAGGAGGAAGTGGTCCAGACAGGGAGGAAAATATGAATGAAATCCCTGATTAAGAATTGCCCTTGCATGCTGTTTATTTTATTTACTTAGGACAATGTCTAATATATCATGGAGGGAACAGCCCTCCTCAGCTATTTGCCTCCAGGAGAGAGAGGGGGGGGGTGGCACCACAGTAGAGCATCTGCTTTGCCAAGTCCCAGGTTCAGTCCCCGGCATCTCCAGTGAAAGGGATCAGGTGGAAGATGTCGTTCTACTGGACAGCCACTGCCAGTAGAAACAGATAATGCTGACTGATGGACCAATAAGGAAACTTCACGTGCTCCTATGCGTACAAGGAAGCTTCATTTAGCAGTCACAGCCAATGGCCACTGACAGAGCAACCCTCCTCCATGAGTCAGTAATTTAAAAGAACACAAAAGGATTAGGCAGTCTAAATTACAGGCCACTGCCAGACATTATTTTAAGCCGCATGAAGAGAGGAATTGGGGTTATTCTGGCTTATTAAATAGAATCAACGGACACTGGATGATGGCTTCAGGCACTTCCTGCACGGAAAAGGGAGGCCTGAAAGTATCCAGGCTTCCATTTCCTCTTTTTCTGCTGCTTTCAATGCCCAAAAATCTCCCCCCTAGAAAAGGACTGGAGACAGAGAGAGACACTGTGCTTGCTTGTCCAATAGATCCCTATTTTCTCCATCCCCCCCCCCCAAAAAAAAGAAAGCCAGATTCCCAGCATCTGTCTTGTTCTTTCATGGGTAGAAGTTGTTCTTCCATGGGTAGAAGAATTCATGACTTCTGTCAGGAAGGGGAGGGGAATAGAAGATGTAATGATGAGTAGCCACATGATGGGCTATTTCCCCCCAAATATATATACACAAACAGAGATCTGGAAATTCCAAGTGTTGGTTTAGTTAAATATCAGGGAAGGAAACACTTGGGAGAGTCTCTCATTTAACAGGAGGAAAATGGCAGCCCCGCCTTTGTTGATTTAGTTACCCTCTTGCATCTCTCTGATGTGAACCCTTCTGCTCACCAGAGAGTCTTCTCGGAAAGAGCAGCTTCCACTCGGGCACAGCTGAACCAAAACCGTAAAAGGAAAACAGTGCAAGGTGCTGACAGAAAAGGTTTTCCCTTTGATTGACTGTATTTGCTTGTCCCATCTGAAGCTAAGACAGATTTCAGACTGTAGATGGAAGAGTTTAAGAGCTGTGAGTGGTGCGGGGGGTGGGATGCTTTGCTCTCTGTATTCATGTACTTCTGTTCCACTGTCATCTTTTGTCAAGCAGTTTGTCTCTTGAAAAGCCTGCAAACCCTGTTTATCAGAAACAGTTGTGGGATACACATATGCTGAACCATCTTCATCTTCTTGAAAAACTATCACCCATTTTTTTTCTTCCAGCCAAGCTAACTGAGTCATGGAATGCTATATTTTTTTCCTCTCCTTACATATAAAAAAGAAATAAAAGGAGAAGTTGCCAGTCTGAGCACAACTGCTTCACCCTTTCCCCTCCAATCATTCTGCAGCACCAGATCACACTGTTATTCCTTACTATAGGAAGAAACATAGGGAGACCCCCATATCTTCCCTCCGAAACAGGGCCGTAGCCAGATGTGGGGCATTAAGGGCATTGCCTCTTCTCAAATTAGGGATGCCCCTACCCTCAGCCTGCTGGTCCCCCCTCCCCTCCCCCCCAGAGTGGGGGAGCCTGGGGCAACTTTGGGGCAACCAGTGTTGACCATGCGGTTCCTCCCCCGTGCCCGCTCCCTCTGTGCCTCCCCTCTCTTCCCCCCGCCTGCCAGCTGAGCAGAGAGGGGGTTTAAACTTTAACCCCCCTCTCTGGAGTTGCACCACACTCAATCACCTGCCCCCTAAGACATTTAAATTCCCCCCAAAGGGAAAAAACCCTGGCTACAGGCCTGCCCTGAAACTGAGAGCAGGTGGGGGGGGGAGGGGTCAGTGATTCTGAGCGGGAACATGACCAAGGGGGAAAAGAGTAAGTAGTCCACTGCTCTGCCACTCTTGACTGGATTTTTCAGATTTGTCAAAGCCCTATAAACCATTTAAGGAAAGACGCATCCCATCTATTTTGGCATTCAGCTGTTGTCCAGAGGGTAGGGGCAGTGAAACAAGAGAGTCTGGATGCAACTGCAGAGGAAAGAAGTTTCCTAACCAGTGACCACTGCCGGAGCCAACCAACTTCGGTGTCTTAGCTAGAGAAGGAAGGGATATGAAACAACAGTCCAGGGACCCAGAAGCTGTGATGTTTTGAATTTGTGGGACAGAGAATACAATAAGCTCTCAGGGCATAGCAGTCCCACACACACACAGGGCCCAGGGGAGCAATACTCCCTTACCATATCAAGGACTTACCTTATCAAGGTCATAGAGAAAGCCCTAGAGGAGAAAAGAGGAGAAAGTTCAGGGCAAAGTTCAGAAACAAGAAATGACCACTGAGCATACAATGCCATCAGTGACAACGCTAATCCCTGTTGCTATGTTCCAATCCCCCCAAGGCCAAGACAACTGATGCCCATAGCAGCAAAGGATACCTAGGTTCAAGGAAAGGGGGTGGAAAGAGAGAGAGGACACCCAGCACATGGAACACCGACACAGTCCCAAGCAAGCTTCTGCCAGATCAGAGGTGCTGCAAAAATGAGGGACAGAGCAGGGGTATGGCTAAGACGCGTGGCCCAAGCATGAGTCACGTGTGAAATCAGAAGGCTCCCAGACTGCTTCTCCACCGTCACCAGTTCTAAATTGTGGGGTGCACCCAGTGTAGGTGGGGAACATTTTCAGTTGGCAGCCACTCACCAGACGAGAATTCCTCTTGGATTCACGGATCTGGGTGCTCAGTTTCTCCAGCTCGAGCTGGTGCACCTCCACGTAAGCACTGTAAGGGAGAAGCCGGGGTGAGCAGGAGGAGCAAAGAGTTTCCCACAAACTTCAGAGATTAGGACAGCCAACATCCTGGCCACCCATTCAGCCGCCTCGGATCTTGCAAGAAATTATCCTTGGCAGAAAAGCCCAGAAAGACAGGACACCCCCCCCCACTTCCCTTGGCTTCCCAACAGGCTATGTTAGCACAGCTATTTATGCCCAGCAGTGCTTCTGGGTTATGATCATTTTTTGAGCAAGCCACCCATTCAGCTGCCTCTAATCCTTGCAAGAAATTATCCTGGGCAACATTAGCCCAGGAAGAGCTCCCCTTGTCTTGACTT
Source organism: Gekko japonicus (assembly GCF_001447785.1). Classification (NCBI taxonomy): domain Eukaryota; kingdom Metazoa; phylum Chordata; class Lepidosauria; order Squamata; family Gekkonidae; genus Gekko; species Gekko japonicus. Next base: position 112,547 of record NW_015163171.1, read on the forward strand.
CCCTATGGGCTATGCTAACACAGCTATCTGTATTGAACAGAGCTTGTGGGTTACAGGGTTTTCTGAGAAAGCCACCAGATCACCTCTAATCCTTGCAAGAAATTATCCTTGGCCACAAAGCCCAGAAAGAACCCCCAACAGGCTATGCTAGCACAGCCATCTATGCCCAGCAGAGCTTCTGGGTTACAGGAGTGTCTGAGGGAGCCACCCATTCAGCTACCTCTAATCCAAGGGTGTCAGACATAAGGCCCAGGGGCCGGAACCGGCCCGTCCAGGAATCTTACCCAGCCCGCAATCAACTGGTATGTATGGAAATGTAAGGTACTCTCTTTCAGTCTTGCATATGATTAAATACATATATTGGGGCTTTTCTGGGTCCCCCAGTAAATCAATTGCTTTCACGGCTAGGAATCAATGGCTTTTGTTTGTGTTTTGAGTTAAAAAAATTAGTATTGTTAATTGGGCTTGCCTGTGTCCTTTATAAAGTGTACATCTCCGGTACCTGGTGTTACTTTTATGATACACATGGCCCAGACCGACAAAGTGACTTTTATGTCAGATCCGGCTCTCGTAACAAAAGAGTTTGACACCCCTGCTCCAATCCTTGCAAGAAATTATCCTTGGCAACAAAGCCCAGGAAGACGTCTCCTTGTCTTGCCTTCCCAATAGGCTTCGCTACCACAGCTTAGGGTTGCCAAGTTGATCTTCGCCGGGAGTGGGGGGCTCCCGGCTGGCATCTGGTGCGCGCGCCGCATGCACATCACCCAAAAGTGACGGGAGGACGCCAGGCATGCTGGGGGCGGGGCCACGGCCATACAAGGGAAAACCATAGAGTTTTCCCTTGGATGGCCATGGCCCTGCCCCCAGCGTGCCCGGCGTAGTCGCGTCACTTCCGGGTGACGCGCATGTCGGGGTGGAGTTCCCCCCCGGGGCCCGATCCGGCGGTGCCAG
>NW_015163171.1:113769-118924 GCF_001447785.1 Gekko japonicus
CCGCGTTACCCTGGCAACGGGGCTGTTTGGGTCCCGTTGCCAGGGTAACGCGGAGCGTCACATCCTGGCGACGGCGGGTGCAGCGCGCACAGCCGTCCCCCGCGGCACGCATCCTGCCAGGAAATAGATTTCCCCCGCCGGCGTTTGGTAAGCCTAATGCTGACCCATGCACAGCATAGGCCGCATCAAGGTGAAACATCCTTCATTCCACCACTAGCTTCAACATAAAAGGGGGGGGGGAGATCCGAGGGGTGCAGCATGACTTACGTTATTCCTTTCTTGAGCGCTTCATACACCTCATCAAGTCGCTCTGGCTGGGGCACCTTGGGTGGAGGGGATTTGTGAGACATTGAAAACATCCTACTGACTCTGGAGCTAGATTTCCTGGAGACTGTCGGGGTGCTGAATGCAGGGAAGTTCCTGCAAGAACAACAACAAAACCCCCACCAGGTAATACATTGGATTGGGATCTTAAGGACCAGAAGTTTACTTCAAAAGGGAAAAAAGGCATCCAGTATCTTAGAGACTGTATCCTACTCCCTTTAAAGAGCAAGAAACCAATAACCAGTATTCTAACAGCTGGAATTCGAATGACAATTTGGAACATTCAGCAGCTGACAGATTCCAAACTATGACGGTTCAGATGGCATCAGTTGCCAAGCCAATGGGTACCGTTCCCTCTCATATCTTCCAAGATAGAATGCAGAAACCCAATAAAATATTTGAAAGCAATCTGGTGTTTTAGAGCCATCCGGCAAATCAAAACAGCAATTTGCAAAACAAGTGTGAATAAATTGGAGGCAAGAGGGGGTGGGGGCTGGGAAAATTTAAAGATTCTTCCCTGCTGCTTTCTAAAAGAAATCCTGCCCCTCTTCTGTTGTCTGCCTTACTCAGACCTACATCCAAGTGAGCAGGTGCTGGCCACAGGCATTGCAGCAGAGGGTATTAAGGGGGTAATGAGCTTTCTTTGATAGTCCTCTTCCTCTCTGTTTCATTGCTGCATAAAGAAAGGGACATCCCTCCCATCTACCCAGTTTCTTTTTGGTCATTCCTTCCTCACACACCCCATGGTATGAAGGAATCTGGTTCCAAGATGAATTATAGCACTGACCTTGGAGTGCACTAAGAACATAAGAGAAGCCAATGTTGGATCAATTTTATTGAGTGCCCATGAGTTCTTGTATTGTGAGAAACGGAGAAAAGTACTTCTTTCTCTACCTGCTCTATCCCACGCATAATCTTGTAAACCTCTATCATGTCACCCCTCACCTCTCACTGCACACATCTCCAACCTTGAGAAGTCATCGTACACTTAGCATGGTTGATTTGTGAAGTAGCAGAAGACTGCTCATAATCAGCCACATGGATCCATGGCATGGAAACACTGTAGCTAGACTACTGTTACACACTCTACAGGGGTCTGCCCTTGAAAACGCCAGCTGGTACAGAATGCTGCAGCTCAATTACTAATAGGAGCTAGGTAAAGTACACATATTATCCTGCAGTTGCTCCATTGGTTACCCATTAGTTATGGGGTTCAAGTCAAGGTTGTTATCACTTACAGAGCCCTTCATGGGGTGGGACTTGCATATCTGCAGGACTGCCTCTCCCAATATGCTCCACTGCAACAACTCTGCTCATCTGAGCAAAGCTGACCCTGAAAATGCTCTGTGTGGAGTGTCCTTAACTGACAAGGTCTGGAGGAGTCTCACATTCCAAGCATTCTATAAAATGTAAATAATGGAATTGTGCAGGAAGGCATTTTTACGAAGTGAATAAGGCTACATAGGTAATTGCCCATGGAGTTCAAAGACATGTATTATATTATGTTTATTGCATATTTATTACATTGCTGATTGCATGCAATATAACGTTTCACTGCACTGTTCTAGATTCTTGTAATTCCTTTTTTTACTGTCAGGATTTTATGGTGTTTTTAGTGCATTCTCTAAATCTGTGGGTTGTATATATAAATAACTGTGGAGGGAAGGTAGCATGGGATGGCCAGATCTAGTCAGACTGCAGAAGCTAAGCAGGGTTGGTACTTGGATGGGAGACTGCCCAGAAAGACGATGCAGAAGACGGCAATGGGAAACCACCTCTGCTTCTCACTTGCCTTGAAAACCCCTGGTTGGGTTACTGTAAACCAGTAATGATTCGACGTTACTTACATACGTACATATAATTATACCATTGTCACTGTACTGTTTTTCAGATGTAATCTGTCTTGAGACTCAGAGAAAATGGCTGACTATAAATTAAGTCAATAAACAAATAAGACCTTCCGTAACTAGTAACTCTGCTTCCCAATACCCCTTTCACTTTTACCTAAAGAAATTATTAGGTATTTCCTGCTTTGGAGCAAACCCATCACTTTCTGTTACGTCTGAACCAGCAAAGCGAAATTTTGCACTTTCCCTGGCAGCCACAGCCTAACCACAGTTTGAAATCCTGGCGGCCATGGAAAACACAAGCCAAACAGTCTGCCAGTTCAGATGCGTTGCCACCAAAGCAGAAGGAATTAATTTTCTGGCCACGTACAAAGTGCATGAGCTCCTGGGACCAGAGAGGCTTGTTCAGATAGCTGTAAACCACTTTTTATGTTAATGTGTGGACTGGGCCTACGAGGGAGGGGGGGAACCTGGGAAAGAGTCCAAGAAGACATGTGGAACTACCACGCTGGTAGCAAACATTAGTGGACATTTGCACAGGTAGAGGCGCCTCCAGAAAGATGGCTAAAGCAAAGTGAGTGGAGTCCATGGGTCAGGGAAAGATAAGCAGCCAGCCGTAGCCCACGTCACCATATTTTCACCCAAAGATTCCACCCCCTTTCAGGTAATCTTTTCCTTATGATTGCAGAAGCTTTTGAGGACATTCTGGCAGCACCCTGCAACATATCAGAATCCTGAAAGGACGTTGGGTAGGGCTTCTTGCTGCCAGATGGATCTCCTTTGCCAAGATCCTAGTTCTTCCATCATGATGAACAGAAGCAAGAATAAATTCCAGTTGGTAGCTGGAGGTCGGCAGACTCCAAAGGAGACCCCTAAAGTCCCTACAGCCACCTTCAGTATTCTGCCTTTCCACAGGACTGACTTCAAGGCAGCTACGAAATGGATAACTGAGAGAATGCCCCCGTATATAAGAACTAAATCCAAATAGAAGAAAACGAAGACGAAGGAGGAGGAAGAGGAGGAGGAGGAGGAGGAGAAGGAGGAGAAGGAGGAGAAGAAGGAGAAGGAGAAGGAGAAGAAGAAGAGGAGGAGGAGGAAGAGGAGGAGGAGGAGGAGGAGGAAGAGGAGATTGGATTTATACCCTGCCCTTCACTACCCAAAAGGAGTCTCAGAGCGGCTTACAAACTCCTTTCCCTTCCCCTCCCCACAACAGGCACCCTGTGAAGTAGGCGGGGCTGAGAGAGCTCTTGACAGAAACTGCTCTTTTTTCAAGACCAGCTGTGCCAGAACTACGGCTTGCCCAAGGTCATCCAGCCAGGTGCAAGTGGAGGAGTGGGGAATCAAACCCGGTTCTCCCAGATTAGAGTCTGCGCACTTAACCACTACTCCAAACAAACCTCCCAAAGCCACCTGGGAGGGTTGTGGCAGTGGAGTGGCGTGAACCTCAATTTGCAAACCATGAACATGGCCCAGTTCATCACGAATTTAGGTTCGTGAACCGGTTCGTGCCCATCCCTAGTGCCATCTTTTCGGAGCCAGGTTAAGACAGCCCTCTTTGTGGATGCCTCAGAACGGCTTACAAACTCCTTTCCCTTCCCCACAACAGACACCCTGTGAGCAATGTTCTCTCTAAGCTGTGGAGTCTTGTGAGCAAAAATTCCACTTTGTGAGCCACTGGCATTAAAGTTGTGAGCAAGTGATTTGTCTGCTGCATAAATTTAGTTTGCTCTGGAGCCATCCTCCCTGAGCTGAGATAAAAATCTGTGAGCCGGAGTCTAAAAAACTGTGAGCTGGCTCACACTAACTCAGCTTAGAGGGAACACTGCCTGTGAGGTAGGCGGGGCTGAGAGAACTCTTGACAGAAACGGCTCTTTTTCAAGAACAGATCTTATCAGAACTACGGCTTGCCCAAGGTCATCCAGCCAGGTACAAGTGGAGGAGTGGGGAATCAAACCCAGTTCTCCCAGATTAGAATCCGCGTACTTAACCACTACACCAAACTGGCTCTCCAACCAATCAGCCACAGCAGGAGGGCTGTCAATCCACCCATTAAAACCTCTTTCACTTACAATAGTTTTAACTTGGCGCTGAGGTAAACATGAGTGGGTGCCTGGGAAATGTCTCCAGAGAAGGGTGCCACCACTGAGAGGGCCTTGTCTTGTGGCCCAGCCTCTGAAGTCCAAGGCATTCAGAACACAGCCTCAGGGAATGACATCGAGTAAAAATGTGAGGTGATGCAGAAAAAGGGGATCCTCTTCCACTATTCAAGCCCTACGCCTCGGTTTGGATTTACAGGTCAACACCACCTCTTTGAAAGAAAACGGGATGCCAGCAAAGAGTCGTTATGCAAACTAATTGGAGATATATGCATTTGTGTACCACTTTTTAAAAAACTGGGGTGGAGAATAGAAAAGAAGTCAGTTATCAAAGCCAGACTAGCCAGCTGAGCACCACACAACTCCAGGCCTCATCCTAAGCGTGCCCTGACCCTATCCCATCCAAGAAGCCTTTCCTGAGCCTACCTGAAGCCTTTGTCCTGGGTAGAATTGACACCTGCAAATGACTGGCTCCTATTGATCCTGACGGCCAGGCTGCGTCGCTGGGGCCGCGCCGAAAGCGACATTGTCGAGTTCCACCGGAAGGGTCTCCCTGAAAAGAGGAAAAGCAAAACCAGGTTAGGTGGAAGAACACAGGATAAGCGCAAGGTGGTGGGCAACGGAACCGTTGAAGGGACAGAGGAAAAGTGAAAGGGGAAATCAATGCCCAAGGGCTGGAACTAGTTTATAAATAGGCACCAACCCGCCTTTAACATGCCGACACAATCAGTGAGTCACGGGTCTGGGACACGGATATATAACAATAGGGTGTTATCTTATAACGAAGCTACAATATCTCAGACAGTGAACACGAGGAAAAAGAAATGAAGTATAACCCAGCAAGAGAGGAGCATTCTTCAGACATACAACATAGGACTTCTATGAAAC
>NW_015163171.1:119334-199334 GCF_001447785.1 Gekko japonicus
CCCCGCCCCCCGTACCTCACCCGGGGGAACTGCGATCCCCCCTGAAATGACCTCTGAGTGTGTGAGCTTTCATGTGCATGCATACTTCGTCAGATGATGAAATGGAATTACATATCATAGTTGTATATACAGGGGTGTCTTGTTAAATTAGCATGCAAAATAGTGAAGGTATTTTTTTAACAGATCAAAAGAGTGACAAGCTGGGTTTCTAAATTCTCACAATTTAGGGCACGTCAATCTCCAGTTCTGACATATTTATTACCTATCTTGTTTTCCCCCCCAGTTGAACCCAAACAGATGATAACTAGAAACCCAGCTTGTCACTCACCTGATCTGTTAAAAAAAAACTTCACAATTGTGCATGCTAATTTAACAAGATACCCCTGTAACAGGGCTTTTTTGTAGAAAAAGCCCAGCAGGAACTCATTAGCATAATAAGCCATACCCAACAGCAGAAACTCATTAGCATATTAGGCCACACCCGATAGTACAGCTCATTAGCATATTAGGCCATACCCACATGTTACCAGAAGTGTGGTCATCCAGCCACACCCACCTTTTGCTTCTTATTCTGTTTACCTTGTTTGTTGTCAAAACCCTGGGGTTTTTTTGTAGCAGGAACTCCTTTGCATGTTAGGCCACACACCCCTAATGTAGCCAATCCTAATGTGTTTCTGCTGTTGGGTGTGGCCTGTTATGCTAATGAGCTCCTGCTGGGCGTGGCCAACTCAGGAGCCAGCCGGAACTCCGTTCCTGTGCGTCCCTGCCCAAAAATAGCCCTGCCTGTATATACAACTATGATATGTAATTCCATTTCATCATTTGACAGTGTGCGTGTACCTGAAAGCTCACACCTTGAATAAAACTTTGTTGGTCTTAAAGGTGCCATTGGACTCTAACTTTGTTGTACTCCTGTTTGTGAACAACATCTTTCCAGTAGCTGCTGCTGACACCCCTTAACCATAGTGGCAATGCTTAAAAATCTTGCATATCAAGCATCTGCTGTACTACTGAACCCCAGGCCCCAAAGGCACAACCACCCTCTCCCTCACAGAGGCTGAAGCAGGATTCAAACCTGCATCTACAACATTAAAGTCTGGGAAGGAAGTTCAGAAGCCATTATGCCTACTGGATATAGAAAAAAAGATGCACTAAAAAGATCTTATGGCAACCCCCCCATCTCTCTTGCTTGCAGTTCTTAGCTTATTATTTCAAAAAACATTCCACTAGTCTGTTTACCTATTGGTAGTGGCACACCAACCCCCCCCCCCACTCCAACCTCCCTCCCCAATTTACAATTTTTGTAAAAAAAAACACCACCTCATTTCTTCAATTTCACTATCTGATCATATTTGCCCAGGGGACCAGGGTGGCTGGAATTGAGAAGCCAGTCTCATCTGTCAGGTTTTTTCCCTTCTCCTCCTTCCTTGTATCAACTGCTGGCTCCTAACCCCAAGGAAAGGAAACGAGAACTTTGCTAACCAAGCAAAGAATCCTGTCTTCCTTCACAGAGGATGCCCCTACTTCTGGCCCGACTGATTCAGTATTTATGACTGTCACAGCCAAGATTGGTGCCAAAAGCAATGTATCACCCAAGATCAACTGAGATTATCTGGAGCCCAGATACCCAAATGCCATGGGCTTGGCTGAGGGCTAGAGGGAACTGCTCCTAACCCTCAAGAAACTATCGCAGATGTCTGAATGGAAACTTGGGAGAACATCATGTATTTAAGACAACTGATTCAGCCATTTAAAGAAAAAACCAGTTTTTTTGGGGGGAGGGATCTATGGACTCCATTATGAGCTTGGATAAATTCAGATTAGTCTGAGCTTGGATAAATTCAGATCCCATCTCAGGATCACAAGCAAAGCAAGGAAAATGAGGGACAAAGATCCAAGGTCGTAGAATGGACTGAAGGTGCATAGCACACCACACTAGAAAAGGGAGACCCACTCAGGTTCGAATTCCTACTATAGCATGGGTGTTCATTGGATGGCCTTGGGCCAGTTACTCTCTTTCTAGGTGGGGCTCTGGCTCAGTGGTAGGAACATCTGCTTACTGCTTTGCACACAGAAGGCCCTAGGTTCAATCCTCACCATCTCCAGTTAAAAGGGGAAGTAATGTGAAAGACCTCTGCCTAGGAACCTGGAGAGTTGTTGCCTGTCAGAGTGGACAATACCAACCTTGATGGACTAATGGTCTGATACAATATAAGGCCATTTCATGTGCATGCAGCTCACAGGGTGGTTACTGTGAGACAAAATGGAGGAGAGGAGAACCATCATGGTGTAATTTGTGCTCGAAGTGGCATAAATCCATTCTGCCTCCCCACTCTCTGGCACGTGAGAACCAGACTAGATGTCTACACGCTAAGGATCTTTGGAACAAGACATCTCCACAGGCATGGGGGTTAATGAACTGATCTGCAGCTTCATTATGAAGATTTCATTTTAACAAGGAAAGGCTTGTGGTGCTAAGCCTCGAAGACTGGGCAGTTACACAGATAGAAATGTGGAAACTGGGGGTGCCGATCTGGTTTTGCGGGAAGAGTATCCGGGACCACGTTATCAGCTATGCCTAAGGGCCTTCTGCTTGGAAGAGCCCTGCCAAAGCCCTAGCCTGGAGCAAGGAGCTCTCTTTGCAAAGTGGGGGATGAGGGTGCTGAACTGGCTGTGCATCCAAGACAAGCCTTTCCAGGTCATTCCCAGCTAGAATGCCCGCCCAACCCCTGGGGTTACAAACTGGGCTTGCCTTTCCTCCTGTGCTTGCAAGGTGGCCACTCTATTAGCATGTTGTGGTTTGGAGCTCTCCCACCTGTCCTATAGATCCTCCTCCTGAGGATGGCAGACACTGTCCTTGGCAGAGGCCCGTTCTTTGTCCCAGGAAGCACACCTGGCTATCTCACTTCAGAGGCAAGGGAGCGAAAGGGACTCTGAAGCCATTACCTTGGCAAATACTAATATCCTGTCCAAGTACCTTTGCCAGACAGATTTAAGACGTCCCAAAGTACAGCAATGCCCCAAAGGAAAAGGCTCAAACACTGGATCCTGAATCAATGCAAGATGCACTCAGCAGATTCCAGCCCCATAAACCATCCAAGTTTGTGCTGCACAGCTTGACTTCCAGGCCCCGCAGCCCCAACCTTCAAAGGAACGGCTCAGAGACAGAATGCAGGGAACCAAACTCCTGGGAAAGGATGTCGATTTCTGGAAAATTTATGTAATCAGATTGGTATCCTGCCCTTCCCCTCCAGCAGCTCAGAATGGCCCAAGCAGGGTTTTCCCCAGTTTCATCCTCACAATAACCTGGTGAGGAAGTCAGACTGGGTGGGAAGCGGGTTATTTATGTGCAATATTTATCAAACAGAGAAAGCTGTTCATAAGGCAGTCTAAAAGTTTAAACTGCAAAACAAAAATACAAACTAAAAAGAGAGAAACAGTACAACTAAACAAAATAAAACATTCCTTTTGTATTTACTGACCACTGACCATTTTTATTTGGCTGGTTACGTGTCTTTCCATATTCCTCCATGTACAAACACTTTTATGAGGATTATCTTTCTGGTAAAGTATTATTTAGGAGGTAATTTCCAGTTTTCCTCTTTAGTATTAATTTTTATCATATTTTTCTTTGGCGGAGTAAACATTCACCTTTCATTCTATCCAACTGTTTTAAAACTTTGGTAAAGTGTCAGAGAACACAAACAAAGAATTTAAGAACAAATTTAGAGTCCACTGGCACCTTTAAGACCAACAAAGGTTTATTGAAGGTATGAGCTTTCGCGTGCAAGGCACACCTCAGTACAAAAAGAAGGGAAGCTTGCCATTAAATCCCAAACACCCTCCTACAAATGGAGAACAGGGAAGAATACAAATTGACATTGCAGGGGGAGCATGCTTCACAAACATGGATTTGGTCCCAAAGCCACCCAAAGTGATGCAGACGGGTGACATAACCCCAAATCCACCTGGTCTACCACAACACACACACATATATATCATTTATTTCATTGACACCCCACTTTTCCCCGCATAGGAGACCCAAAGTGACTTACAACATCCTCCCCTCCTTTGCTTTGTCCTCACAACAACCCTGTGAGGTAGGTCAGGCTGAGACAGTATGACTGGCCCAAGGTCACCTGGCAACCTTCTATGGCAGAGTGGGGATTTCAACCTGGGTCTCCCAGATCCTATCCCAACATTCTAAACACTATACCACTAAGCCTCACCCCACACCTTAGCCAGGGTTGCCCATTGTTTAAAGCAGTATACATTTCATAGGATGCCCTCCACACACAAGCACACACGCACTGAAGACAGAGTCTGCATTACTGCTCATGCTCACCTCGGAGCAGTCTTCCCAACATGATCACGAACCTCGAAAGCCAAAGCCTATCTAAGGGCCAGAGAAGGGGGGGAAGAAGGGGGGGAAGCAGAAGGGTGCCGCTGAGCCCTCTCTGAACAAGGACAGGCAATCCGTGTGCTGTGCCCAGGCGGGATGAGCTCTCCCTATGCCAGCCCTGGAGACATCACTTCGACTAATCAACGTGTGGAGCCAGATAGCAATCTACGGGTAAACCAGAAGCTGCTAAGAGACACCTACCCTCTTCCCCGTGACTGCCCCCAGTATCTTGCTTCAAGCCGCAGCTCCTCCAGCCTGTGCCTGGATTTCCTGCTGCGTGCTGAGCTGGACAAACACTTGCCAGAGAAGAGGAGCAGACGGCACTGAACAGATGGCCAGGGATAAGGTGGGGACCAAAGGCAGCGCCTGAGAAATGGAGCAGGCGGGTACCTCCGTAATTAGTTTATTTGGTATGCCAGCACACTCAACACTGCCTTGCTCCCCAGGTTTGGCTGAAAAACTCCATGCAGCAACCCCCCCCCCCCAATTCTGCACTAAAGGTAAAGGTTTCCCTTGCTCAAAAGCCAGTCAAATCCGACTCTAGGGGCGGTGCTCATCTCCATTTCCAAGCCGAAGAGCCAGCGCTGTCCAAAGATGTTTCCTTGGTCATGTGGACAGAGTGACTAAATGCCGAGGTGCATAGAACACTGTTACCTTCCCACTGAAGCAGTACCTATTTATCTACTTGCAATTTATTGCTTTCGAACTGCTAGGTTGGCAGGAGCTGGGGCCAGAGACGGAAGCTAACTCCGTCACTCGGCACTAGGGTCTCAAACTGCCGAACCACAGACCTTCCAGTCTGCAGCTCAGCGTCTTAACCTCTGAGCCTACGGCAAGCTAAATTCTACGACTTGTATAAATTACACAGTGTAGTTGCGCAATTCATTCTGGGGCCCCAGAGGTAGGTGGGAAAACATTAAACAAGGCACAGAAGCCCTAACCACTGGCAATCCTGTTCGATCTCCCCTCTGATTTTTCAGCAGCTGTAATTCACGCACACTTTCACCTTCTTCAGAGCCATAAGGAACAATAAACGTTGGAGTTTTTGTTTGTCAAAGCTGAGATTTGTAGGCAGCTAAATTGTGTGCCAGCTTGAACTGGATGGCCCAAGATAATGCAATCTTATTAGATCTTAGAAGCTAAGCAAATTGAGTACTTGGATGGGAGACCACCAAGGAAGTCCAGGGTTGCTATGCAGAGGCAGGCAATGGCAAAGTACTTCTGTTTGTCTCTTGCCTTGAAACCCCTACAGGGTTGCCATAACTCAGCTGAGACTTGGCACTTTCCACCATCACGTTATGCGCCCAATAACATATCCCAGCTTTCAAATGTTTCAGATAATCACAGCATTCAACACAGCCAGGTGCAAAACCTATTCACAGGCCCTGTTGATTTACTTAGCTTATTCCTAACCCACCTTTCCCAATGACACTCAAGGCAGATAAGGAAAGAAAGAGAAAAAGGAATCACACAGCATCCAAAGAATAATGCAACAGGACTAGGAGTACAAAAATTAGAAGAGCACATGAGCAACCATGATGGCAGCAAAGTGCCTCAGGCAAAGGTTTTTGTGCGAGCAACACGGAATATGGGAATACAAGGTATGAAGACAATGGCAGCGAAAACCTGAAGATACCTACGATAACAGATAACAATAATGGTCACTGCAGTGGATTACATATCCATTCCCATATGAAGGTGTCCTTTGGGACTGTTCCATCCTATTACAGTTCTGATTCCGTTACAAGAATGCCCTCCCGAATGCTTTCTGAATGATATAACTACGGCAGCCCTCCTGACCTTCTGGGGCCGGCCATCCTCCAAGGCGAGAGCGGCCACAGAGAATGCTCGGGAACGGGCAGTTGCTGATTTTACCCATTTGCCAGGGAGGAAGAAGTGTGCCGGAACGATGCTATGCAACAGATTGCAGAAAAGCAAAGTGAGAGAAAGATCACCATATTGCAGTGTTCACTGCAATGGAAGAGGAGGTCCCCCCCCCCAAGTATGCCATAAAAAAGGTAGGGGAGAGTAGAGAAGAGAAGAGGTCTTCTTACAGTCGCACAAAAGTTACAGCTATGTCCATTAAAAACTTTTTTGGGTGTATAACCTTTTTAAAAGGAGCTGCGGTGGCTCAAGTGGTTAAGACGCTGAACTGCAGACCAGAAGGTTGGTAGTTCAGCAGTTCGAGACCTAAGTGTGCCGCATGACGGAGTGAGCTCCTGTCTCTAGTTCTAGCTCCTGCCAACCTAGCAGTTCGAAAGCAAGAAATTGCAAGTAGATAAATAGGTACCACTTCGGTGGGAAGGTAACAGCGTTCCGTGTGCCTTGGTGTTTAGTCATGGCGGCCACATGACCACGGAAACGTCGTCGGACAGCGCTGGCTCTTCGGCTTTGAAACGGAGATGAGCACCGCAACCCTAGAGTCGGACTCGACTGGCTTTCGAGCAAGGGAACCTTTACCTTTACCTTTTAACCTTTTTAAAAGGAGAGGTGTCTTCTTCCTGGCAAGTAAATACAGTGATTGGTGATGGCTGATTGGGGAAGGAGGAGGAGGAGGAGATTGGATCTATACCCCGCCCTTCACTACCCAAAGGAGTCTCAGAGCGGCTTACAAACTCCTTTCCCTTCCCCTCCCCACAACAGACACCCTGTGAGGTAGGTGGGGCTGAGAGAGCTCTTGCGAGGACTGCCCTTGAGAGAACAGCTCTGACAGAACTATGGCTTGCCCAGGGTCATCCAGCCAGGTGCAAGCGGAGGAGTGGGGAATCAAACCTGGTTCTCCCAGACTAGAGTCCGTGCACTTAACCACTACACCAAACTGGCTCACCTTGGAGGATGGCCTGCCCAAGAAGGTCAGGAGGGCTGCCATAGTTATATCATTCAGAAAGGGAAGGATGGCGGCTGAGAAAGAATTTATTCATACACTAGCAAGATTTGGCACCGTCTGATGGAACTACAGCAGAAACGAAACAGTACTCCCTGCGTCGGGCTCAAAGAATTAACAGGTCTCTGATCAAGGGTTAAAACAAGACAATACATAGAGACAGAGGCTTAATATTCAGCGGACTCTCACACTCCAACAAACACATCTATCCATCTACCCAGGGAACTGCTACTTTGAAGCTAGCAAAGTCTGCAGCAAAATGTCAGTGAGGCCACCCGTTATCCTTGCAGACGAGGAGTTCTGTTGAACTCCGAAGCTTGTGATCCCGCCAACACGACGGGTCCAATCAAAAGGTGTGGTTCAGAATGTTCTGCGCACACCCCTACATGGCTTTTATGTACCTGTGGGAGGGAAGAAGGAAAAGGGACTCCAGAACACAAATGACAGATGTTTGCTGAGGCTGGTTATACCCACAGTCAATAGCACTGTCCTCCAGCTCACAGCTTACAGCCCAGAGGGGGAGAAAACAAAAACGGAGGCCTGAACTCCTCTCAAGTATGCTCAGAGCCACCCAGACATGAACAATGGCCAACCTAAGCTAGACAACATCAGTGCCAGCCAATAGGAACAGCAGCACTGCTTGGCAGAAGATCTGGGCTGCAATGCTGAACAACCGCACAGTGGATCTTAGGCCGCAACCACCTCGGAATAGCGTCCCTTCAGAACTGCATCACGGGAACTAGGACGGAGGTTTCCTCACACCCACCCCAACAGAAAACCAAAATGCCATGCAGTTCAGAACCCTGTGACTACAGCACAGACTTCAAGATTGGCTCGGATCCCGTTTCTAGGGAAACGGTGCCCAATTAAACTCATTATGAAGGAACCATAATCCCAGCAGGGCCCCTGCAGATGGCCCTCTGTTGGGGCTCTTTAATCGGATCGCTGAGGGAACCGTGCCCTGCTGCCTCCACCCAATGACCTCAGCGGGGATTTACAGATGGCAAGTGAGGGTGGGAGACGATCGCTCCTCTGCCAAGTCAACGCGATTCAGCCGGCTGGCCCCAACCAGGGACACTGATGCCACACTCCCCCGGGCCAGTGCCAACATACCAAGAACGAGTCTCTCATTCACAGTCTTTGCAGGCAAACATAAACTCAGGTATCCTTGCAAGAACTAGGCCAGTCCCAATCCAGAAAACAGTAGTGCCCAGTGCAGAACATTATCAAAGTCCTTGGGGCCACAAGGTACAGCAGGAGACAGGGAACACTCACCAAGACGACACGCTCGGAGGATACTCCAGCTCCACCCAGGTCTTCTGAGCGTAGAAACTAGACAGCATCCAGAAGGGATACGCAGTACGGCAAGCGTTTCCCTTTCCCTGTGGGGCAGGGCTCCACTCTCGCATTCCTAGCATTTCAAAGATAATCAGCAACTGGTACTGCTAACAGCGGAGGCGGGGAGTCCAGGAGGTGCTGCTGGCAGGCTATGACAGGTGAGGCAGCTCCCGACTCACAGGAAAAGGACATTAGGGAGGAATGGAGTTGTTACTTCAGGCCGTTTCATTAGATTCCCCTACTTGTGTTTGAAAGACGTGTGCAAGGAAGTGGACGGAGGATGGCTAAAGACACACCTTTGGGAGTCCCCATTTTTCAGAGACCAGCATTTTCAGCCAACTGCAACGTGTTCTGAAATCAACATGAAAGCTTATATACCTTGAATAAAACTTTCTTTGTCTTAAAGGGGCCACTAGACCCGAACTTTGTTCTGCTGCTTCTGACCAACGTGGCTACCCACCTGAACACAGGTGTTCTTCAATATAAAGTACGAGGCTTCCCCCATCACAGGATAAAAACGGGAGGAATGCCAGGGAATTACAAGTCAAATATTGTCCACTGGCTGGTCAATTATTATTTAGCTTTGGTTAAATAGTACTGAATATTCCATGAAGCCAAGAATGTCATTGTGAAAACGCTTTCCTCTTTTACTAAATTTAATCTGGATGCCATTTGTTAGCAAAAGCCGTAAAGAGGGCTCCTTGTTCCCTAGTCCCTGCAGCAGTGGGCTTAGTTATGGAATAGGATCTGGAGACCTGGGTTCGAAAGCCTGCTGTTTCGGAACTGCGCTGATGCCTCCCCATTCAGGGCACTTGTAAAACCATCCTGGTTTCCCCAACTGTTTGAGATGAAGTTAGATGAAAAATACCACTGGGATTTGCACCAGCTGGACTTTGATGCACACAATCCCCTTCCCGTCACTCAATTCATCTTGCAATCAGTTCTTAAAGCATTTTAATTAAGTCAGCGCTAACCTAAAGACTTCTCAATTAAAACACAACACAAAACCGTCCCTTGGAGGCGCAAACAAAACTGGAAAGGTGGAACAAACAAGCATCGCTCATCGCAAATGCAGACAAACCAGCAAAGTATGTTTATTCACTGATACTCAGCTTGCCTGTAAAAACTCTTTGGCAAGGCAGAGAAAGGGCAGCCCTATGGAATGGGAATACATAGACAGGCATGCAAGGACAAGCAGACACAGTCACATCCCCTCTCCACACTGCTTTTTGCCTAAAGAATGGGAACAGTTCTAGAATATGGAGGGACCCACATCAAGGCATGCAAATGACCTGGCATACCCATGCAAATGACCTGGCGTAGCAAGACTGTCTTAGAACCCTCTTTGCTTATTTACATTATAGTCTGCCTCCCCCACTGAGACTCATCACAGATTACACTGCGTAAGGCAATCAGTCAGATGAGACACCCAACAAGCAATGCAATAGAACGAGGATTGCAGAAATCTTAAACAATGCCGAAAATGATATTACGTGAGTAGAAAACAATGCAGTGACAATGGAAGATAATAAACACAGCAAACAGATAATACATACTACATGCAGTAGTATCAGCTGCATGCAAAGTAAGTCCCTGAAAATAAAATTAAAAGTCTAGGAAATCAGAGAGGTTATCGCTCTCTTGTGACATTCCCCCCCCCAACCAACACTTTGAAATGGTACAATCCATTCTGCAGGACTGTACCACCTCATTAAAGTTGTGTGCATGTGGCAGTCCAGTCCAAGTTAGAGCAAGAACAGGAGAGATCCCAAGAGGCTCCCAGAGAGCATCAAGCCCCGTTCCAAAAACAATCTCCCCATCCTCCAAACTCTAAAATGGCCATACAGCTCCCGAAGTACTGAGGAGAGTTTTTGTTTTGCTTTTGATGATGAATCAAGAGACGAGTCACAAATTCTTGCTATGATTCAAGTCTGCCATGACTCAACCAGGATTTTCTATTTTAGGTGAGCAAAGCTTTCTATGACAGCATAGTCTAAGCAAATCCATGAGAAACTGGCCTATAAGCCCCAAACTATGCCTCCACCCATACACCCCCTGGATTTCCCTTAGTAGCCTCTTGGCGGGCTGTGAACACACAGGCAAATGGAGAAGAAGAAGAAGAAGAGTTGGTTTCATACCCTGCTCTTCACTACCCGAAGGAGTCTCAGAGTGGCTTACAATCGCCTTCCCTTCCACTCCCCACAACAACAACCCAGTGAGGTAGGTGGGGCTGAGGGAGTTCTGAGAGATCTGTAGCTGACCCAAGGTCACCCAAGCTGGCTTCATGTGGAGGAGTGGGGAATCAAACCTGGTTCTCCAGATTAGAGTCTGCTGCTCTTAACCACTATACCAAGGGGGTGGCACCCAATGCCTGACAAGATAGAGCTGAGCAAACATATCATGACTTCAATGGGCCGCAAGAGGCAGAAACAGGAGACCTCAAAAATGGATGCTTTGGGGAAGAAAGGATTGAGCAAGTCATGCACACAAAGCAGATGGGACACATTTACCACCACCACCCAAGTCACCGCCAATTTATGGTGACCACATAGGGTTTTCAAGGCAAGAGACGTTCAGGGGTGGTTTGCCATTGCCTGCCTCTGCGTGTGGTCTCCCATCCAAATACTAGCCAGGGCCAACCCCGTTTAGCTTCCGAGATGTGACAAGATCGAGCTAGCCTGGGCTATCCAGGTCAGGGCACATTTACTCTAGATTATAATAAAAAGGAGGCAGCTACATTGGGATACTACTACATTTTCCCTGGGCTTGTGACCTTTTAAGAGATGCTGTGTGTACTGTTCAGTGTCAGACAGATGTTGGATCAACTGCTGGTTGTTATGGAAACAGCCATTCTGCATGAACAATGAATTTAAGAAAAGCACCCCACACAGGATGGGTGAAAGAGTCCTTAAGATCTTGGTCTAAAAGATGTATTTTTCTTCGCCACCCCCCTTGCACACACACACACACTTAAAAAAAACAACATACCAACTGATGAAGAGCTCTGGAGGACTTGAAAGTTTGCACACTGTGCTGTGTTGCTTTGTTCTTAATAAAATGTATTTCATAGCTTTTGACTCAGTGTTGGACTAGACTTTGTTGTTTGTTGTTAGCCATTCAGTCGTGTTCAACTCTTGGCAATTCTATGGGCAAGTTCTCTCCATGTTTTCCAATCTTGTACTGTTTTTTTGAGTCGTTCCATGCTCAGGCTGGTGCTGACTACATTTACACCACTTTAAAACATTCTAGCTCCCCCAAAGGAATCTGGAGAGTTTTTCTCAAAAGCACTGAGCATTGCGTTAGAAACCCTGTCCCCTCACAAAACATAAGCAGTGTGGAAAGGGACTATGATTAATCCTGCTTAAGCTTATATTTCTCAGCCAAATGATGTTATTCTGCATTTCTCTGACTGGAATTCTTGACCTGTATGAAGCAGCCACATGAAGGCATGAAGCTGCCTTATACTGAATAGACCACTGGGCCATCAAGGCCAGTACTGTGTACTCAAGATGAGTGGCAGGTCTCCAAGATCCCAGGAACAGGTCTGTCACATCACCTGCTACTTGATCATTTTAACTAGAGATGCCGGGGATTGAACCTTGGACCTTTCTGCATGCCAAACAGATGATCTACCACAGAGCCACAGCCCCTCCTCTGAGGGTAAAGGTGTGTGTGTGTGGGGGGGGGACAAAGATATATTTTAGAGTCTGTAATGCCAGGGAACAGGTGGTTAACCCTCCTTCCTGAAGAATCTTGAAATTTTATACCTTGCAAATCTTGCTGGTCTTTAAGGTGCTACTAGACTCGAATCTTGGTCTTGTACTACAGACCAATGTTCCCTCTAAGCCTTGGAGTCTTGTGAGCAGAAATTCTACTTTGTGAGCTACTGGCATTAAAATTGTGAGCGAGTGATTTGGCTACTGCATAAATTAGTTTGCTCTGGAGCCATCCTTTCTGAGCTAAGACAAAAATCTGTGAGCTGGAGGCCAAAAAACTGTGAGCTAGCTCACACTAACTCAGCTTAGAGGGAACACTGCTACAGACCAACCCCCATGAAACTATCTCCTTCATCATGTTTCCCACATCAAAAATGGTCCACCTAAGCCTGTGGAGGAGGCAGACAACTGCTGGACGGTTACCCTCCCCAACCATAGTTTAGACCAGGCCTAGATAATCAGCTGTTTTAATTGACGTTACATAGAAAGGGTTCTAATCCTTATGTGCCCCTCAGGGTGGCTTTCTAGGGCCCAAATAGTCCATCGGGCACTGAAATAATGGGATATCACATCACGTTGTTTGGCCCCTAGAAACAGCTCAGATTTAAATTCTGGGAATTCTGGCTACCTCACAGCCAGTCAAGAGCCCCAACTTGAGGCCAGTTGTCATGGCAATGAGCCGCTAAGAATATGCTCCTCTAGGAATATGCAGGGTTCAGTAACCACTAATCCTTAAATATGTCACAGCAACACATTCAAGCAATTGGGAGGCAGTTATTACGAAGCCTGGAGGAAAGCATCCCTGTTCCCCTCATTAACTCCAGTTTGTATTGGCCTTTCCCTGCCGGCCCACACGCTCCAGTTATACAAAGAGCCTGACAGGATTTGCCCAGCAGAATCTACCGCTTATCAAACTTCATCGAGTGACCAACACTACCAGAGGTATCTCCGAGGCCACTGGATACCAAAGCCTGCCATGACACTCTCCTCTATAGGAAGGTGAAGCAAAACGACATCAAATTTCTGGAGAAGGGTGGTTGAGTGAGATACAAACTTCACTGGCACTATATTTATTCCCATCAAGAAAAGCTTGGCTTCTTTGATACACTCTCCTGGACATGACTGAGGCCATCACTGATTATTTTACAAAAAGCAAAGAAATAGGCTGAGCCGGTTGGGTTGGCAACTCTCCATTTAGTAAGAGGAAGTTTTTACAAAGGACAGACAGCCTCCATTCCAAAGTAATCCTTGACAAGCGCTTTACAGGTCAAACAGGCCCACATGGAAAGGGGCAACATAGAAAGGAAAAGCGGCAACAATTGGAGGAAGTGGTTGCGGTACGCTTCCAGCATCTCCGAGGAAGGTGTGATCTGAAGGCGCCGGGAAGGGCTGTTCCTGCCATGCCAAGCAAGAATCGCACCACCTTCTTCCAGCTACTTTGTGAGCTGCTCCCCAGGCACTGGGGATTTCCAGCCTCTTAATACTATATGGTGGCCCAGAGTATTCAATTCAGAGACAGCTGACCTCAGCCACCAATTCATCAAGTGACACTCCCACTTAGGGTTGCCAAGTCCCGCAAACTCACCGGCGGGGGAGGCTCCGACAGATCCGGGAGCCGGCTCCGGATGTGCGCGCCGCCAGCACGTCAACGGAAGTGACGTGCGACTTTGCCCACATTGGGAGCGTGGCCCTGATCGTCAGGGGGAAAACCATAGAATTTTCCCTCTGGTGATCCGGGCCACGCCCCCAATGTGGGCGACGTGGTTGCGTCACCTCTGGTGACGAAGCCAATCGGGGGGCGGAGTTCTCCTCGGGGCCCGATTCCGTGGTGGCGGAAATTGGGCCTCCAAAGCGGGGGTTTCCCCGCCCCCCGCCCCCACTTGGCAGCCCTACTCCCACTCCCACCATCAGCAAGTCACTCTGTCTTTGCTGCCATGCCCATCTGTAAAATGGAAAGACAACAAGCAACCACTGATAGTGGAAGCAAGACATAAAAGACTATAAAGTACTTGGTTGCGGTCAGCACAGACAAAATGCGCTGCTGGCTCACTCAGCATCCCCCAAGTTGGAGGTTGCCCCCCCACCCGTGTGACGTTTGTTCAGAAACAGCTGTGGGATGGGGGGCAAAGAAATGTGCCTACCGAAGTCACTCATCTCTCCCACTTCTACGGCCATTATAGCTCACTGTGAGGCACTCTCGGACCTGGAAGGGTCCCTGTTCAAATCCTCCCTCTGCCATGGGTAGCTTGCTGGGTGACCTTGGCCTGGTCACTCTCTCTCAGCCTGAAGTGCCTCACAGGGTTGTTGAGAGGATAAAATGTGGAGCAGAAGCACGATGAAGATGCGCTAATGTCATTCCCTCTCCTTACTTACATTTTCCTAACACTTTAGAACGTCCAGAGGATGCCAAGAGTGTGGGTGGACGACATGGGATACAATTACCTTACAAAAGCTAAGCCTTTGGTCAGAGTCTGGGCAGTGCCGAGATAGGAGACCTCCTGGGAATTCACTGGGGGAAGTTTTGAGCTCCACAGAGGAAGAAAGACCAGGCAGACATAAATAAATGTTGCTTGACATACCCTGGCTGCATTCAGGCACGATGGCAAACAACAGAGTTAGATCCAAGAGAGGATTTCTATGGACAGAAGGGCCTGCGCCCCAAATGCTGCTCTTGGTGGGTGTGGAAGTTGGATAGCTATAGAAGGAGGAGGGAACCTGCAAAAATCCCATCCCCTTCTAACTGCAGAGATCCTCCACTGGATCCAACCAAAGTTTCAGGTTCCAAGAATAACCTTTGGAAGCTTTCAGCCTCCCAAGTATCCCTCCATTCTTGGAAAGCAGTTTTGGAATCTTGGTTTGTAGGAAACAAACCACAGTTTGCAATTTAGGCCGCAACAACAGACTGTGGTTTGCTGTGAACCAGGAAGTCTTCTGTTCCTGAGTCCTGCATGAAGAGAAGGGAAAACATGTGTGACTCCAAGGAATTTCAAGGTTCATTCTCATCGTGAGAAACCAGGATGGTTTGTTACATCTGAATGCAGCCAACAGTTCAGTCTTCCTTACAACAATTCTGTAAAATGGGCTTGGTAGTGTTATCCTCAGACAGAGGGCAAAGGTTGCAAGACGACAGGTTGATAAGACGCCTGTAGGGAGTTCACACCTAAGGTGAGGTTTGAAACCGGTGACTTCCTGGCTCGTAGCTTACACCCATAGCCACTGCACCATGCCAGCTTTCTATCACCATTTATACCGTATCAAAATATTCACATAATATATTGCAGGCTCCACAGACAGACTAATAGAATAAGGAATGGCTTAATTTAATCAGCTCTAACATTAAACAGCAAGAAAAACATCTTATACAGCAGTCTCTAAGACTTGTTCTAGAAGAAACTAAAATCATGTGATCTTAGGGCAGGGTCCACAAACTACCAGTTCCTGCAAAAGAGAATGGAACATCTCTAAATTGTAAATCCTATTACTCTTGTTTATACTTTGCAAGCCTTCTTCACTAGCCACCCTACGCAGCTGTCAATCTATGGCCACTTCCACCCACCATCCAGGTGTCTGAAATTCACAGACACTGCCCACAGACTTTTCAAACGATTAGTTTTGTAACCATAAGGACTAGAATAACTTTTAGAAAAGTAGGAATATCTGGACACTGAATACTGCACCTGAGCCATATCTGCATGGAACTGCAAACTACAACAGAGCCAGGGCTAACATCTAAGTCACATCTTTACCAGCTAGTAGATAAAGCAAGATAACTTTTTAGAATTCTTTCAGCCGCATGCCCTAACATGAATACGTGCTTACAAAATAATCCTGAGATTTTTCACCCTCGGGATGCAGAAGGCCATCCAAGATTTGACAATCCAAAAACTTTTCTTTAACAAGCGGCAACACAACAGTAGATGCCCTGTGAACAAACCCTGGGTTATAACAGCGAGTTAAGGGCTCTGCTATTTGTTCACGGGGCAAACTGTCCCATACCTCTCCTTAAGTTATAGCCCAGCAGAATAAATACTTTCAGGGATACCTATGCAAACACAGACTGCATCCACACTTTGTCGGATAACCTGCTATCATCGCACCATGTTATTAGCGACTGGATTATCCTGCGTGGACAAGCCAATCCGCCTGCGAGTGATTATTATAGCATTACGGTAGCTCAATACCCAACAATGTGTAACTGCAGCCACAGCTGAAAACACACCTGGACAGGTGCTTGGCAATATACCACGTGGAGAATTACTGCACCTTGGGCTTTCTGGATAAGAAGTCTCTCTGGGCTGCTGTAAACCCACCTGCCCAACCTGGATGGCCCAGACTAGCCTGATCTCATCAGATCTCATATGCTAAGCGGGGTCAGCCCTGGTTAGTACCTGGATGGGAGAACATCAAGGAAGTCCAGAGTTGCTACACAGAAGCACGCAATGGCAAACCACCTCCATGAGTCTCTTACTTTGAAAACTCTATGGGGCCGCTACAAGGCAGTAGCAACTTGACGGGACTTTCCACCAACAACAACCCACTCCCTCCCCTCCTTAGTTTGCTCTTCTCTTCTTCACTTTCAGAAAGGCAATCAGCGGGTTTCCCCAGACTGCTGAGATGCAGGCATTAATGCAAAGCTTCCAGAAGCTACCCCTAGCAGTAGGAGAAACCTAAACGCTAACTGTGCTCAACTGCCGTGTGGAACTGCTTTCCCTTACCTCTATAATACAGCCAACACAGGGAGCCTGGGGGCCTTGTCGTCCCCCCTTCTGCAAAGGATTTCACACACCTGGTGATTGGCAAGGAACAAACCCACAATTTTGCAGCAGGGAAGCTGGTCGGGCTTTCCTCCAGGCACGGCTGGAAGGCGGCATGAGCCCTTGCGAGAAAGCCAGCCGGCCTTTGCACGAGTCCCTGCCAAGGCCGGCCCAGCTGCGCTTGCATCCGCCTGTGTTTATTTCTGGGCTCTCATTATCAGTAAGTAGCAATTTAAGATGGAAAAACCGTGGGAGGAAACTTTAAAGTGATCAACTTCAGAACCAGGAAGGGAAGAGTGCAGAGAGAAAGGCATGTCAGGGAAAGCACCGGGGAGGTGGGGGGGGGGGGGGGCAAGAGAGCAAAGGTCGACTTCCCCACCTTGCTGGTTTTTGAAAGTGTATCGTGGACTGGAGCCTCCCTCGCCTCCAAAAGCAGGCAGCAAGCCAAACCGAGAAGGGCAAAGGGACTGCTCGAGGCAGATGCATATTAAAGTGCAGCCAAACATCTGGCAGAAGGAGCGTGAGAGATGGCGCTATTTGAGAATAGCAGGTGGCAAGTAAGCAAACTGAAAAGAGCGTTGTTGTTCAGTCGCACAGTCGAGTCCGACTCTTCGCGACCCCATGGACTAGATCCCGCCAGGCCCTCCTGTCTTCCGCTGTCCTCTGAAGTTTGCTCAGTTTCATGTTCATACAGCCAGGGATACGGGTACTCTCTTTAACAAACAAAGAAACATACAACAAACCACAACTCTGCACAAAGACAATTCAGTGATTTCTAGAAACAAGAGGGATTGTAGCCCAGTTCAATAAAATTACCATTTGCATAAATACTTCTGAAGCAAACCTCCCTCCCAAAAAACTGCTGTTAGATGAGGTATGTGTGGATCACAGCAGACAATCTCTTGAATTCCCATCCAAGGCAATACAGTGTTTCCCAAAAGAGACATAAACATTGTCAGTAGCTATGTTGGTCCACGGAAAAAGCCTGAAGGCACAAGAATAGTGTAATACCTTTTTATTAGGTTCAGCCAAAAGATGACAACATTATGAACATATGCTTCCAAGTTCCTCAGAACTCTTCAGGAGGCTGCATCTCCAGCAGTTAAAAGGGGGGGGGGAGAGAGAAAGAGATGCATGGGGGGGGATGTAAATTTTGTTTGAAGCATCCCTTGAAACTGCCAAAACATTAACATACTCAAACTCTATCTAGCCCATGTACATATTCTTACATATTATCTCTTCTACTGCTGATTTCAATTTTTAAAAATTAACATGTTAACTTGCTTCATTGTTACTTGCATACAGATTATTAACAGCAGGGCCACAATAGGAAAACACATGGTCCTCGGGCACAGCCGGTCCAGGAATACACAGGGAAACTCTCTGCTGGTTTTCCAGACTTTGGAAAACATTTACAGCAATATATAAACTGTAAATGAATCCATATAGCTTTGTGCTTTACCTCCCTAGTTTAGGGCATGATGGAAGATTCCAATGTCTACAATTTGAAGACTTCTTACAATGAAGACCAGGAGACATTGCTCTTGGGATGGAGAAGTGGAAGACGGCACAAGACAACAAAAGACAGCTCTCCCATTTTGGCAACACAGAAACCAACAGTTCACCAAAACACTCTTCAAAACTCATGGAAACACACAGGTTTCCAATAGGGTCAAGAGCTGCAGAAATAGGTGCCATTCCTTACAGTCACAAAGCTGATCACATGCCTCCAGCTACTAGGTAACGCTGCCCAACTGGGTTTCTATTGCTTTGCTACTAGCACCTCATCTAAAATTATTCTCCAACTTCATGCAGTTTGTTTTACAAGGATAATAGTTCAAGAATACTGAGTCAAAGATATTGGTTCCTCCCTCCCTTTCCCAGTCATGTGTAGTGCAGCCAGGAATTACTGCTCAGATCTCTTGAGGACAAGAAGCTTGCTTCCCCAACACCAGCACAGATGATTAGAACTGAAATTTGCATAATTACATAATACCACCATCTATGCTTGTGTAGAACTCACATCCTTGAAGAAGATAGCTAATGTTTTTTTTTTTAAATCACATCCGGCAGAAACCAGACACCATTTGATGCAATCAGTAGCCCTAGTCACAATAAACACATGCACAATCTGTGAACCGTATACACTTGATTTCTCTTAAGATTTGCATTGAGCAATTCAATTGGTATGCTCAATGCATACACAGCCCAGTGAGCAACATAAACCCTGCATTTATCCAGGTACCGGTCCCTGGCTTTATTTGTAAAATGAACGTGCACTGGCACTCTCTTATAAACAGATGTATGCACATAAATACAGGACGTACATCCATTCACTGTAACATGGGAACAGGGCTACAGGCAACAGGTTTAGCCTCACTGGTATCCCATCCAGCTCTATTGCTTTGCCTCCGTTACCACACAGCAGCCATTGTGACAACCCAGTGATTAGATTACTACACAGCTTCATCCTATTTGCACGGAACTGCAGACTCCCATTTAGTCTATTGTCATTGCACTTCCCTGCATCCTCCCGAGGAAGCATCCCTGGACAGTCACACCCCCTGCCTACCACACGCCAATGACTGCCTGGTTGCAAACACCACCAGCAAAACACCCAACTGTCCCGCCCAGCACTTGACAGCAACAGGAATGGGGCCCAACGAGTCTCACCAGCACCCCCACGATACTTCAAAAGCAGCTTAACTAGATGCTGCACAAGGACACGGGGCAAGAAATGGGATGGGAGGGAGGACAACGGCACAGGAGTGGACACCAGGAGCATTCCAGTGCACAGGAGAGTCCTAAAACTCTAGATTCTCTGCAGCGGTTTTTGCAACACAGCCCTGTGTTGTCTTTTTTTTAAATCTAGTAAAATAAAATCATACAAAAATAGCGGGAGATGGCAAGAGAGAACACGGGCATTCTTGTAAACAGCCACATAAAAAAGCACAGAAGAGCAAGGTCAAGACCAATAATTATAACACAGCCAAAACGTAGTTTGCTTTGCAACTGTCAATTAGTTCTTTAGGAAGTGCCAGGGCAGAAGAAGAGCAGTTCATAAGAGGGCACAACTTTTAAGAGCAATTGAAAACTTCCCACCTCGCGCCCAAATCCAGAGAGACAAATGAACAAGGACTGCTTGGAACCCCTCCAAGACTAGAGATGTAAAATTTCCGAAAATTTTGAAGCTCAGAAAAAAATGGAAATTTTCGGAAAAATTGAAAAAATGCTACATTAGCATTTCTTTTGTCTTTTCTAGATTGAAAGTCATTCTGTTACTTTAGGAACATAAAATATGACTATGGACATTTTTACTTGGCATGAAATTATCACAACTAGCATATTAAAAATATAGTGTATCCAAACAATTATTTCAAACAGAATACCCACCCACATGCAAAAACAAAACTGAAACTTTTTAATTTTCTTCTGACAATCGCACCTCCTAAAGGAAGAAATGCATCTCGTTCTTGCATTGGAGGGTTCAGTTTGTAACCTAGGACTTGCTTGTCCTCAGTGCACAGAAATTAGATCAATCTGATACCATATATATATATTTTAGAAATGATTTGGAAAATATTTGAACACCTTGTCTTAAAATATTTTATTCATCATGTTAAAATAAAACGTTCCATAATCAATTTTTTTTCTTTTTTCAATTTTACCAATTTTTTGGGAAAAAACAAGGCTTCAGGAAAAAAACGGGGGGGAAACGGGTTTTTTCTGCATTTTTCTGGGTTTTTTCCGGACTTTCACATCTCTATCCAAGACCCTAACTTGCACCTCTATTAGTCTCTTCAAACCTAACTAGCCACTGTGGTATAAACAGCTTAGAACACATCCGAGGACCGGTCTCCCAACACCTAAGTTCCCCACTCACGTGCCGAACATCATGAAAAGCTCATCTGCCTCCCAAATTACAATTCTTAGCATTCTGAGAGCAGTTCAAAATGCTCAAAACCTTTTGTGTCCACATCCTTAGCAATCCTTACAATCACCCTGCAAGGCAGGACAGTATTATCCCTCCGCACTACAGTTTAAAAAAAAATTAAATTCATATGCTGCCTTTCTCCACAATGGGGACCCAAAGTGTTTTAAACTGTTTCCCTCTCCTCCATTCCACCCTCACAACAACCCTGTAAGGTAGGTTAGGCTGACCGTGTGTGACTGGCAAACTCTCATGGCAGAGTGAGGAGCGAACCTGGGCCTCCCACATCCTAGTCCAGCAGACTAACCACTTTGCAACTCTGGCTCTCATGAGCAGAGAGACAGCTGTGCATCCACTGCCCCTTCCCCTGATTTCAGGACAGGGGCGAAAGCAAAGCCAGAGACTATCTGGTCTACGGAGTCAAAAACATTTGGCTCCTACACCCCACTTCCCCAGTAATCAGGTCTCAGAGCCCCTGCTAACGTTGGCCTGGAGGCCAGGTGGGAGGGAAAGTCCCAGGAACGAGCTTTACCTTTGCGTTTTCTCTTCATCCTGAGGCTGAGTTCAGGGCACCCCCTGCTCTGAAGTGCGATGTCTGGATTGGAATGCTAGTTGGCTGCTGTACCTTTCAGCCCGGTACAGGGAGAGTTTCTAGCCAGCCAAGCAGAGCACCGTGTCCCCTCCCACTCTTCACTGCCTGAAGCCTGACATCACCACACAGTTCCTGCTATTCCCAGAGTGAGTCAAAGCCACACAGGCACAGAGGGGAAGAGGAGGAAGCCCTGCCTTGGAAGGAAGCGTTGGGTGGGTGGGAATAAAGACTGCCCAAGGGGTTGCAAGAAACCCTTGCTTCTGTTGAGTTGCTTTCTCTTCTCAAGATCTGTAGATGCAGTGCTAGAGCCCCAGAACATGCAATTCAGAAAATGAACTTCTGAGCATAGAGTGGTTTTACTGTACCGGTCAACCTCCCCACTCCAAAGTAAAAGGCCGGTCACTCTCTCTCTCAGCCCTAACCTACCTCTCAGGGTTGTTGTTGCATGAGGGGAGGACAGTGTTGTAAACTGCTCAGGGTTCCCCGTCAGGGAGCAAAGCAGTGTATACATCTCTAAACCAATCAGGTGGGTTGCCTCTATGAAGGCACAGATTTGCTAAGATTAATTTTAAAGATGGAGGCAGGACGCAGCTATGGCCCTTTCGGAGATGCATTACTTTAGGTGTGAGGGAAAGGACACTGGTAGCTTTTTAAAAAAAACTCACACCCATACAGAAGATGACCCAGAAATGCAGAACTCCTTCTGGCAAGCCACCAGCTCCATTCACCAGAAGCTTCTATTTCCTGTAAAGGGAAAAGTCCCCTCCCTGGCAAGCTGCCTGCCTTTATGCCCTGGTGAAGAAGCCTACTTAAGCCACTGCCTTCAGTCACAGAAGAAGAACAGTTGGTTTTTATACCCCGCTCTTCACTACCCAAAGGAGTCTCAGAGCGGCTTACAATCACCTTCCCTTCCTGTTTCCACAACAAACACCCCGTGAGGTAGGTGGGGCTTAGAGAGTTTTGAGAGAACTGTGACTGGCCCAAGGTCACCCAGCTGGCTTCATGCGGAGGAGTGGGGAATCAGCCCCAGATTAGGGTCCTGCCACTCTTAGCCACTACACCACAGGGGCTCCTACTTGTGTGTCGTACAACGCAAGGGGTCGTACTGGAGAAGCACAGGGTCCTTCTGCCTCCAGGAAGCAGAGTTGCTCACTGGTGTCACACAGTTCCCCTTTGCTAGTTTGGAAGCCTCCATTGAAATACAGAACAATTTCCAACTTGCCCACCAAGAACACAACAGAGCACCATGTCATCACAAACAGGAGACCAACACATCACCTTGTCTCCCACCCCATCTCCTAATATGCTGGGTCAGAACCCCATCTACAAAACTGATTTAAGCCTTGAGTCTTGCAGTGATGCTGCAGGTGAGGTCTGGCTGAGCTCCAAAACTTCACATGGTAAGAATCCCAGAAGGGCACCTGTTCCATAGCAGCCTGAATTGCTGCACACACATGTGTGTGAGAGAGAGCGGTGCCATCAAGTTGCTTTCAATTTATGGCGACCCTATGAATTCATGACCTCCAAAACATCCTAACATTAACAGCCTTGCTCGGGACTTGCAAACCAAGGGCGGTGGCTTCCTGGATTGAGTCCATCCATCTCGTGTTGCGTCTTCCTCTTTTCCTGCTGCCTTCAGTTTTTCCTAGCATTCTTGTCTTTTCTGGTGACTCCTTGTCTTCTCATATCATTACCAAAGTATGATAGCCTCAGTTTGGGCATTTTAGCTTCTAGGCTTGATTTGACCTAGAACCCACTTATCTGTCTTCTTGTCAGCCCGTGGTATCCATAAAACTTACTACAATACCACATTTCAAAGGAATCTACTTTCTTCCTGTCAGCTTTCTTTTATCAAACTTTCAGATCCGTATTTTATCGTCAACCTTAAGGTTGTGTAATTCCTCAGCAGTCGTTACTTTTATATTTATTTATTTATCATTCAAATGTATAGACCGCCCTACCCCCGTGTAAGGCTGAGGACGGTAAACAACATAGTAAGAAAAACATTCATAATAATAAAACAGTTTAAATAGTAACATTTTTGTCTTCTTGTAGTTTGACTATAATCCTGCTTTGGCACTTTTTTGCTTTAAACTTCATCGGTAGTCATTTCAAGTAGCAAAAGCTTATCAGAGCTTCAAAGCTAAACAGGGTCAGCCATGGTTAGTATTTGGATGGAAGATCACCAAGGAAGACTATCCATTCATCTCTTGCCCTGAAAGACTGCCCTGGGTCGGTTGTTACTTTATGGCACTTAATTATACTAGCTGTGGCAGCAAAAAACACACACAGAAGTCGTGTGGCATCTGAAAGGTAAACAAAGTAATATTCCTAGTTCTAGTCCACCAAAGTTTGCACTGGAATAAAAACTCCACAAGACTCCTGTTTATTTTTGCTCCAAATCCAAATCCAACCCAGAAGGATGGACCAAAAGAACGCCCAAAGCATATCTATCCCAAGTTTCAAGGATCAGAGCGAATGATGCATCTTTACTGTGCGAGTCACTGACGTAGCCCTCCCCAATAAAAATCTATTTTCCCAAGACCACCTGGAAAGCCTTGCAGAAAACACGCAACTGTCCAGAACACTGCAATTAAATCGGAACAAACAGATCTGTAGGAAATTCTTTGATTAAGCCCAGGGAGAACAACACTTCTTTCAGGTGTGGTGCCATCTGTGGGGACTGGATGGCATAACATGCACAACTCAAGGCCTCTCTACAGGACGCATTTTTTCCCAACCAAACCAGCCCTTTTGTCCTTTCTGTGGCAGGAGGAACGTCAGAGAAACACTGAGAAGGAAATCAGGAACCTCCCTCTACCAGCCAGACTTCCAGAACGCACAGCCTGGGCCTTGCCTGCTGAAGGCATCCGGGGCGAGGATACCTCCATCAGATTTGAGCAAAAAGGAAAGGCGTTCCCTTTGAATCTGGCAGTAGAAGAATATTTTCCTGTGCCTCAAAAAGGGCCCATCCCAGTGCCTTTGCCTGCAGTCCCTTCCCCTTTGGACACCCAGAAGACAGATGCAGAAGTCCTTTAGGAGGAGCATTGACCTTACCTAACTCTTTTGCTTCCTTTTCTCAGATCCCAACGAGTCCCACAAAATTCAGGGTGGACGTGAGGAGGGACCCTGTTGTGGTGCTTGTAAGGGGCAGTTCACTGAACAGTGGCTGCAGGGCTCAAGAGGTAGAGCATCCATTCTGCATGCAGAAAATTCCAGGTTTAATCCCAGACCATTGCAGGGTTTTTTAAAAGAATAATCTATATCCTGACTTTCTCCCCAGTGGGGACCAAAAGCACCTTGCATCACTCTCCATTTTATCCTCACAACAACCCCACAAGGTAGGTTATGTGGAGACTACATGACTAGCCCAAGGTCACCCAGCAAGTTTTCATGGCAGAGTGAGGATTCAAACCTGGGTCTCAAAGACATGTATTGGAGAAGACCTCTCTCTGTTTGAAGACTGACCAGTTACAGAAAACATGACCAAGCTAGATCCAGTGTCTCATCTCAGTTTGCATATCAGTTCAGTGCCAGATCACGAGACGGCATCATACCCTGAGCATCCCAAAATCTGTAACTGTCTGATGCCGCAGGCCAGACGATGATGACACACACCTGCCTTACAGGTATTACGAGCACACGAGACTTCTCTGCATGGGGTCAGATGCCAACACCTTGATTTCCTGTTCTCCAACTATGCAGGAAGGATGCTAAGCTTAGCCTAGTTCGGGACATAAATTCCTGACCGATTAATGTATGGCCAAACTTGTCTTTTCACAGGATGTAGGAGAATGCACCAAACCCAGATAACGTCCAGATTGGGAAAAAATGTGGTAGGAAGAGCTCTAGCTGTCTGCTAATGGCTTTCATTACGGAGGGTGGAATGGGCATTCAGATGCTGGTTTCACCCTTCAAGGCCCTGTCTTTATTTGTTTGTATTTATATCCTGCCCTTCCTAGAGAGAGCTCAGGGAAGGCATATGCGGTTTTCTCCTTCATAACAAAACTAGGCTAGGCTAGGCTGAGAGAGTGTGACTGGACTAAGATCAGTTAACGAGAGCCTAACCACAGAATACTTTCCTCACAGGAACTCCTCTGGATCAGGCTGACAGATGTGTTCTGGGAGTCCATGCTTCCCAGACTCTGCCCAATTTGAATTGGGACCATAGTGCTTGGGCAGAGGGGGCTTAAGCCTTCTCTTGACCTGAAATGGTCCTGGGGTACTGATGGGGGTACACATAGGTTTCCCCAACAGGGCAAGTACACCCCATCAGACCCATTTCAGGTTAGGAAAACAGTGAAGGGAAGTCTTAAGTCTCCTTTCTCCTCATGCACTTGTGAGGTAAGGACTCCCAGGACACACCTGTCAACCTGGACTGGGGCGTACCTGAGGAAAATGTATTGTGTAGTTAGGCCCTGAGTGAAGATACGAACTTGGGTTGATTCAGTTCTAGCCCGATACTCTAAACCTGGCAACCTGTCATGCTGTTGGGTGTTACATCCCCAAGCTTTTTTGACTTTGAGGGCACATTTGGAATTCTGACACAAGGTGGTGGGTGCAAGCGGAAAATGGCTGCTCCAGGAGGCAGAGCCAACCACAAAACGCCAGGGAGCGAGGTTAGGCATAACTCTAATAGAACAAAGTTAGAGTCCAGTGGCACCTTTAAGACCAACAAAGGTTTATTGGAGGTGTGAACTTTCGTGTGGACACTGGTGCCACTGGATTCTAACTTTGTTCTATTGCTTCAGACCAACATGGCTGCCCACTTTGACATAACTCTAATAGTAAGTCTTCAACATAAGGCAGAAGCTCTGTTCAACAAGATATCTTGTAATCTATATCGCTGTTACCAGCCCTTCATCTGTGTGGGAACAAAATGTTTATGAATCTAAAAAAAATGTTGAGGGGGAGTTAAGAATTATGTATCCTTCCCAATTCTTACTCTAAAGTTTCAGAAAAGCAGCTTAACTCAAATATGGCAGTAGAGGGCAGCGTGGAGTATATAAAACTGCTAACTCCTGCAAGCACAAGATGGCATACCATCTTCTCCCATAATTCCTAGAGGCTCCCACAAACCATTGTTATTCAAAAACCAAAATGTTTATAAAAGGCCGTCTAGATGGGCAAATATTGGGCTAAAATAAGAGATAGCAGGCAAACAGGCTGCTTATTAGTGCCTCATGCCACAGCACCTGGTTTATGTTAGAATTTGGTTTTTCCCCTGAGGTCCATATATTTAACACACATGCAAGGAGTCCCCCAAGTGTTGGAAATCCTTGCCCTGATATACAAAGGGGGGGACGGATGGGGGACACAGAAGTAATCTTCACAGGCCCACCAAACTATAGTACAAAATCTAGTACAGGTGGTGCTCACAAAAAGAGCCAGCTAAATGTAGTGGTTAGAGACTAGGATCCAGGAGACGCTTATTCAAATCCCCTCTCAGCCATTAAGTTCATTGGGCTAGTCACTCCAACCTACTTCAGAGGGTTGTTGTGAGGATAAAATGGAGGAGGGGAATACATTACCCTGAGCTCTTTGAAGGAAAGGCAGGATAAGGATGTACTCGATAAATAAAACAGAGAGATGCAACCAAAGTTTAATACAGGCAAATACAGCAAGCCAGATGATATATGCTTCCTCATGCCTAGGGTATATGTCTAACATAGCCCTCTGTGCAAAAGGAAGTACCCAAAATCTGGTTAACTCAGAGGTAAATATTACAGGTTACACAGCAGGGGAAACTCCCTCAGGAAACTGCCCCAGAGCTAGGGTTGCCAAGTCCAAGATGAGGAATTCCAGGAGATTTGGGTGGTGAAGGCTGGGGAGGAAAGGGAGCCCAGACAGGATGTAATGCTGGAGCCGACCCTCCCAAGCTGCCCTTTTCCCCTAGAGAAGCTGATCTCTGTTGTCTGGAGTAAAAGTAAAGGTAAAGGTTCCCTTGCTCGAAAGCCAGTCGAATCCGACTCTAGGGTTGCGGTCCTCATCTCCGTTTCAAAGCCGAAGAGCCAGCCCTGTCCGAAGACGTTTCCGTGGTCATGTGGCCGGCATGACTAAACACCAAGGTGCACAGAACTCTGTTACCTTCCCACTGAAGTGGTCCCTATTTATCTACTTGCAATGTCTTGCTTTCGGACTGCTAGGTTGGCAGGAGCTGGAACTAGAGACGGGAGCTCACTCCGTCCTGCGGCACCCGGGTCTCGAACTGCTGAACTACCGACCTTCCACAGCCTGCAGTTCAGCGTCTTAACCCCTTGAGCCACCACAGCTCCTGTTGTCTGGAGATCAGTTGTAATTACGGGAGAATCCCAGCCCCTACTTGGAGGCTGGCAACCATATCTGAAGCACACGTACCTGGAGTCACCCACATCCTGCCTAAACTTACAGGCCATTCGCCCTCTAGCTGCAAGTCCGGGAAGGGGCCCCTCCACGAAACAGGTTCTCAATCCTATCTGTGATCTGAACTGAGAGGTCTGTGATTAACGTCAGGATTGCCTTGCAGGCTCAGACAAAGATCTATACAGAACCGGCATTTTGTTCCCAGAGAGCCAAAGGCCTCTGGGGAAACAAAGCACAGAGGGCCATACCCCTGTTCTGTGTACAGTGTCGGATATTCAGAGGTTTGCTGCCTCTCAGCACGGCGACTCCATTTAGCTATTAGCTCCTGATAGACTCATCTGCCGTGACTGCGTCTAATCCTTTTCGAAAAAGCTATCTAGAGCGAATGGCTGTTGCAGTATCTTGGGGAAGCAAATTCTGTCAGTTAATGAGGCAGCGCGTGAAGAAGAGCTTTCTTTCCGCCTCCCCTGAACCTAGCGAGCTTCGCTGGGGTGACATTTGTCATCCACAAGGAGTCATCCACCCACACGTCTCAGTGTGCAGAACCAATCCTATTCGGCCTTCAGAGGTCAAGTTCAAAAGCCAACCAGTGACGAAGAAATCCAGAGGGCGGCTGGAGAGGCCGACGGGGGGAGAAGCAAGAGCTGTGTTGTTTTTAATTAAAGCCTGACTGCCCAGCAAGCAACTTTTGCTTCGTTAGGTAAACAACAGATTCGCAAGGCAACTTTTCCCCTTTTCTGTGGAAACCTAAGCCTGAAAAATTGTTCTGTGTACACCAAGTGCTCATTTCCAGCATCTGAAAAACTGTAGCTTTTCCCCTATGGCTTTGTATTTCTCCTTCCGCAGGGCCAATATAGGTGTCTAAGAGCCTAATAGTTGTTGTTGTTCAGTCGCACAGTCGAGTCCGACTCTTCGCGACCCCATGGACCAGATCACGCCAGATTCTTACTAATAGATTCAAACAAGCGCTATGGCAATTGCTTGCAACACTGTTCTCCCATCCTTACAACTCCCACCTTGTACAGCCAGCAGGCCTGAGGGAAAATGTCCCGATCCTTTAACAAAGAGCCTAATATGTGGAAATGGTCAGCCAAAGCTTTTTCAGGACACCGAAATATATAATATCACCAAGCAAATGACATCCCTTTAAGCCTCTCTAAAATGAACAGGCCATTTTCCTCCAGTCCTGTTGGCACCCCTACCACAAGGCTTACCAGCATCCATTCACTGCAGCTGTTCAGCTGGTGGTGCGAGGAAATGCCTGGGGCACAATGGGGGGTACAATTGGCACTCCTGGCATGATGTCACTTTTGGCATGACCCAGAAGTGATGTCATCGTGCCAGATGATACTCTACCATTCGCCCAAAGCTCTATGGTTAAACCACAGAGGTTGGGGTGAATGCTAGAGCACCCCCTCCTGCTGCAAGGATGGCATTTTCAGTTCACGAAAGTGATGTCATTGTATCAGGGCCACCAGGTCAAGTCAAGTCAAGTCAGCCTTTATTGGCATAAAATATCAGTACCATTTATACATTTTAAAACCAGTTGAAAGCACACATATAAAAATCTAAAAGAACCTTAGACGCAGCTTTAAAGCCAAGGAGAGAAACTTAGCCACCTTCTCTGTAATGTCCGGGCTGAGATCACTTAAAAGTCTATGCACCTTAAGTGCATCAGAACAAGCACCCATACTGGTTAAAAGAGAATATAAATGTGTGATCCTTAGGTCCGTGTACAGATTACAGTGCAGGAGAACATGAGTGACAGATTCCACGCATTTCTTCCTACATGGGCAGTATCTGGCCAAATGAGAGACCTGGTTGAATCTGCCGAGTAAGATGGCGGATGGCATGGCATTACATCTGGCCAGGGTGAATGCTCTACGTTTTTGAGGGACCTGCAGAGAGAATAGATACACAGCCATCATCCCTGTTGTAAGGGGAATCTCAAAATTCAGAGGAGAGCAGGTCTTATTAGCTAAACTAAATAAATTTTGGCGCTCCGAGTCTAACAACCTGTTTTTAATCTGTTGGAATGCAACCGCAAAAGGCAACATAGACAGGGATTCCAAGGAGAGACCCAATACTTTAATTTTCCCTTCGATATATGCTGACCAGTTTGAGAGGTTAAGCTCGGAAAGCATGTGATGTATGAGGCTCCCATGTTCAAAGTTATAATGAAGGCGGAGCCAGTATTTAAAGGTTGTAAGCCACGCACAAGTTTCCATCAGAGACGAGCCAGTTTCCAAATATATGACCGCATTCGGTACACAATTTGGTAGGTGTATCAGGGCCACCAATCCCCCACTGGAAGTCTCTGCCTCCCTCAACTGCCACCATTTGCAAACCTACCTACTGCCCTGCGAGGCAGGTTTGGCTGAGGTGGAGTCACTGGCCCAAGGTCACCCAGCGAGCTTCCATGGCAGAGTGCAGACTGGAAGGTGGAATTCCAAGATCCTTGTCTGAAACGTCAACCACTACCCCATGCTGACTCTTGAAGAGCTAAGGGATAACTGAACTATATTAACTGATCCTCACTGCAAAACAGAACTTGGACCTACCCACCAGTGATTATCGTTGGTTTCTTTAAAGACAAAGCACTAAGAAGGAGAAAAAGCTGATGGATTTTCTTCATTACTAAACCGTCATTTTCTGACTAGGACAATGCCCCGGAGGAGGCAGGAAAGAGGATGAACTATTGCAATCAGAACTAATGATGCAAATGTATGCTTGTGTCTGAATAATTTATCCCAAGAGCAGAATCTGGGGCCTGGCTGCTTCCGTGGTTGACTAGCGGCTAATTAACCATTTATCCACACGACACTTTAGAGGTGGTGCCTTGCCGCTCTGCAGGATCCGTTGACCCTGCCCACCTTATCCCTCTGCAGAAGGACGAGGCAGGCGGCAGCATCTCTCTCTTGGGAGAACACAGGGACAGACGAGTGGGCAGAGCGAGCACTGAGGTGTGACTAAGTTTAATGGGCTCATTCAGCTCTCCCCCTTTCCCTAAAAATTGGAGAAGTGACACTTCAGAGAGCTGTTTTGCATCACTTCTCTCTCCCCCCCCCCAGGTTTCTCCCTGAAGCATTCTTTGATGCTAAAAGCTTTCATTTCATTTGGGAATGCCAAGCACACACTTCTGCTTTGTTTCGCAAGATAAAGCAACAGCTGAAAGGGGGGGGGGGGAAGAAAACTGCAATCCTACCAGTGTCAGGAAAGATCTGGAGAGAAGGCAAAAAAAGGGGAGGAAGAATGAAACCACTTACTGCCTTTCCTAGACTTAAATCCACACTGATGTATTTATGGTGAGCCCTCTGTACCTTAATAAGAGGCCACTGGGACCTTAAAGACTGGGGTTGCCAACTCTGGGTCGGGAAATACTTGGAGATTTTGGGGGTGGAGCCCGGGGAGTGTGGGGCTTGGGGAGGGCAGGGACCTCACAGGTGTATAATGCCACGGAGTCCACCCTCCAAAGCAGGCATTTTCTCCAGGGCAACTGGTAGCTGTCATCTGGAGATCAACTGTAATTGCAGGATACCTCCAGGCAGCACCTGGAGGTTGGCAACCATATCGAAGACTAACATTTCTTTTGAGAAAAGCCTTGGTGAGTTAGAGCTTATCTGA
The DNA here is from genome assembly GCF_001447785.1 of Gekko japonicus. Classification (NCBI taxonomy): domain Eukaryota; kingdom Metazoa; phylum Chordata; class Lepidosauria; order Squamata; family Gekkonidae; genus Gekko; species Gekko japonicus. The sequence goes on from NW_015163171.1 coordinate 150,918, forward strand.
GGAAGTGAACTCTGACTTACAAAAAGCTCATCTTGAAATAAATGTTAGTTTTTAAGGCCCCATTGGACTTTTTGCAGCAAAAGACGAACATGGCTACCCCTCTGCAATCCTCTGGGCCTTACCTGGAACATTCGTTTCCCAAAAAAGTGTTCTGGAGACTCCCTTACATTCCCTATAACAGTGATGGCGAACCTTTTAGAGACCGAGTGCCCAAATTGCGACCCAAAACCCACTTATTTATCGCAAAGTGCCAACACGGCAATTTAACCTGAATACTGAGGTTTTACTTTAGAAAAAACAACTCATACATTAACTTAAGATGATCCAAACAAAGTAAGGAAAGCAATCCCAAATGCTTTCATTTACTTAAAATTATTTGGCAGAGAATTCCACAGTTTAATGATGGTCTGGGCCTGGTTGGGGCGATGGCACGCGTGCCCACAGAGAGGACTCAGAGTGCCACCGCTGGCACCCATGCCATAGGTTCGTCACCACTGCCCTATAAGCTTATTTGAGTTCTACAATGAGGGCAGAACTACTGTTATGAGAAACACTCTGGGTCTCAGACCCTCATACTTTCCTCGCATGTAAAATATGTGTGTGTGGGGTGTATGAGGGAGACATGTAAGAGAGAAAGGAGGTGTTTGACTTCTAAGGTCTGCTTTAGCGTCCCCTGAAAATACCCTCCCCCACACCAGAAGTTTTTAGTATTTTTGTCTCCAGGTTCTAAAAGAAGAAGAGTCGAAAAGTTGGTTTTCATGCCCCACTTTTCTCTACCTTAAGGAGTCTCAAAGCGGCTTACAATCACCTCCCCTTCCTCTCCCCACAATAGACACCTTGTAAGGTGAGGCCGAGAGAGTTCTGAGAGAACTGTGACTGGCCCAAGGTCACCCAGCAGGCTTTGTGTGGAGGAGAGGAATGAGGAATCAAAATGGTTCACCAGATCAGAGCGCACTGTTCTTAACCACTACACTGTGCTGGCTCTAAAACTGGAGGCCAACCCAGCCGAGAAAAACACAACCTTGTGGGGGACCATTTGCAAAGTACATCTGACCATCTGCTGGTTTTTGTATTTTCAGTAGGAAGCTTCTTCTTCTTTCTTCTACCTAGCATGCCAAGGATGCAATCTGATACCAGCTAGCCACACCTTGGGTCCACTGGAGTCAGCTAAGCATCCTACTGACATTCAATTGGAAAGAGACAAAGCTGTGGCTTGGAAAGTGTATTTCCACCCCCCCATAAACATCCTTTCAAATTTGTTTTTAATATCCAGCCTGATTAAGGTTGTCATTCCCCCGATGGGGGTGGGGGTTCCCCCACTTTTGGGCCCCCCAAACTGCCAATGGACTGATGGTCAATGGGGGGAGCCCCGCCCCCTGAAGAGCCCCATGCACCAGGCACGTCACACGGGGGATGCTCTAGCATTTGGGTTAAAACTCTATGGTGACCATAGAGGGTTTTTTGCCCAAATGCTAGAGCATTCCCTACATGACTGCCCAGTGCGATGACATCACTTCCAGGTGATGTCATCACGCCCGGCATGATGAGGATCTTTGGAGGTGGGCAGGAGTACCCCCGCCAGCAGCAAGGTAGGATCTGGCAACCCTAAGCCTGATAAAGAGTTTTGGAGAACTCCAAAGCTTGGACACTATGATCATTCAATACGTTTACTAGAGGGCAAGGGCAAACCACCGCCTCTTATCTCTTGCCTTAGAAGTCCCATGAGGTGGAACTGCGTTGCTCGTCCTGACTGAGTCAATTGTGACTTGATAGCAACACAGACAGACAAGTCATTATGTGGCTTTTGTTTATGGCATTTGCTGGAGGGAACTGACAGGTGCAGAAGGGGAGAAAGAACCTCTTTCTGCCACCAATTCTACTCTGCAAGGCAAACAGTAAGTTTGGCCCTGAAAATAATAAAAATATGGGGGAGTCTCTCTGAAGGTTGATTCACAACGTCCTTATGGTCACCTTGACAGTTTTCAATTAGACATATTCTGGGAGTCACACATTTCCCAGATACATGTGTGCCTGTGGTGATATTTTCCATCGAAAGCAACAATTTGCCCCACTGAAGAACCCACATGTACTGATGGCTACAGGTACATTTCCCCATTTTTCATTTAAAAAAAAGGAAAATCTGAAACTGCACAGTGATATGTAATTGCAATTCAGGAACGCAGCATGTAGAAGAAGAAGAGACTGGATTTATACCCCGCCCTTCACTACCCGAAGGAGTCTCAGAGCAGCTTACAATCCCTTTCCTTTCCCCTCCCCACAACAGACACCCTGTGAGGTAGGTGGGGCTGAGAGAGCTCTTTTGAGAACTGCCCTTGAGAGAACAGCTCTGAAAGAATTTATGACTGGCCCAAGGTCATACCAGCAGCTGCATTTGGAGGAGTGGGGAACCAAACCCAGTTCTCCCAGATTAGAGTCCGCACTCTTGACCACTACACCAAACTGGCATTACTACAAACCTGTGCACTTTCCTTGTATGAGCACACAGGCTTTATAGTCACATTCCAGAACATTTCAAAGCCTGCAGCAGAGTGGAAGAAAATCCTCAGGACTATAAATGTACAAGACTCATGCAGAATATGGCTATATTCCAGAAATACAGAAACCCAGTCAGGGTCTGGGATTCTAGATGAGCCTGGACTATTCACTTTACTTCTCACAGAGTTACCGGCCTTTACATCAGTAAAGATAATGGCTCTTTACATCAGCTAATATAATATAACCTTTCGAACTTTCGAACTGCAGGAATGTTCTGTCGGAACTGCACATTTTTGTGTCTGGTTGCACAATTTTAAAAGCCCTGCAGCACACAGCTATAGGAGACATTTATGCTCAATTCATTTTAGGACAGCTGCAAATCGTCCACCTGGCCAACCTAACGCAAACTGAAGGGGCACCTCTAGACCATGTTCCAGAACTCTGCAATGCACAGGGGATCTCTGGCAGATAATAGTGTGGAAAAGGCTCTGTTTTCCTGTTCCCTTTTTGCTTGTCAGTATTTATAAGCTGTTTTCTTTCAGGAAGGGCAGTGGTGTGCTTTCTGCAAATTCTGTATAGCACCCAGTTGCATAAGCACCTTAATAATGATACTTTGGCTTGTAGAGACTCTAAACACCGCTGGCCTAAAATAAACAGCTCATTCCAACGCTAGTGTGGCATTAATTCACTCTCAATCCTGTGCTAACAGATTACCAAAAAAAACCCCGAATCCTCTCCAAATGACAGAAAAATATACTAAAGATCCACTCCCCCCCAAAACACACAGGAACAAATTTATAATTAACAAAGGGGGAAAGGGGGGAGAGCATGACATATAATATTTGACTTGTGTGGTGATGTACACATGAAAGTATTAATAACAAATACAAACTATGAGTCCTTTTTTAGGAAACAATTAAGGGACTCCACCAATGTTCCCTCTAAGCTGTGGAGTCTTGTGAGCAAAAATTCTACTTTGTGAGCTACTGGCATTAAAGCTGTGAGCGGGCGATTTGGCTACTGCATAAATTAGTTTGCTCTGGAGCCGTCCTTCCTGAGCGAAGACAAAAATGTGTGAGCCGGAGGCTAAAATACTGTGAGCTGGCTCACACTAACTCAGCTTAGAGGGAACACTGGACTCCACACTGAGAGGAGAGATTCTATTCAAATCAGAGAGTTAAGAAAAGATAAGGCTTGGCTAGCATAGAGCCTTTACTTCCATTTCCTGTTTGAAAGTACCTATTAGGATCCCTAGATCATGTTGCATTTAGAGCATCACCTCCTATTGTACCATCTCTGTGGGGCAAGACCCCTTTTCCAAAGCACTGAGCTCCATCCAAAGAGCTGCATTCAGTTGGAAGCAGCAAGTTTTTAACAGCATTGGGGCATTGATATGAGACAGCCTACAGCCATGCCACAGTCTGCCACTGCAAACAGAGGCAGACCTTTCCTAGACTGGCTTTGTGAGCATCATTTCAACTGATTTTCTCTGAAGATCTTGAAGTTTTAAAACCCAAGTGCTGCCAGTGTACCATGAAATCTCTTTGCTTATGTAACAGGAGGCTCTTCAGTTATGATTTATTTAAAAAACGGAACCCTTCTTTGCTTTTCTAGAAGCTGTCCACTGCATTTAAAGGTTACTTTGGGTTCTATAAGTTCCCAACCCTAGATCCTTTTCTTCTGATCTTTCTGGCTCCAGTCCAAGCAGAAGATGAGAATACATCCATCTCCACAACCAGCTACCCAAGGATAACAAATCACAAATTCACTTTTAGCTGATCTGTTTGCATATACAGGGTGTGTGTGGGGGGGGTCCAGTGTTCCCTCTAAGGTGAGTTAGTGTGAGCTAGCTCACAGTTTTTTAGCCTCTGGCTCACACATTTTCATCTTAGCTCAGGAAGGATGGCTCCAGAGCAAACTAATTCATGCAGTAGCCAAATCGCTCACTCACAACTTTAATGGCCAGTAGCTCACAAAGTAGACTTTTTGCTCACAAGACTCTACAGCTTAGAGGGAGCATTGGTGGGGTCCCCAATGTGCATCCAATAATGCTGCGCTGCCCACTGGCATCATTCCCGGCACCCACCAAGTGTTTTTAGAAACTAGGCAGGGCCTGGTGAGATTTTTGCCCAACTAGGCTTTTGATTGGCCACTGGAGACCTGACAGGCTGCACAGATTTTTAAAAAGCTGCTTTGGCATCAGCTGCTACCACGGCACAAGGATAGTCACTGGGTGACTGAAGATAAGCTGTGTGCATGCAAGGCACTATTTTTAAATAATATGTTAATTATTTACAAGGCATCCTGTTAAACAGAGCTTCTTCCTGAAATGTTGAAAAGTTACCAAAAGAGTTACACATGACCTCACTCCCTGACATTTTGTGGCTGGCTCCGCCTCCTGCAGCAGTCATTTTGCAGTTGCGCCCACCCCGCGGCAGATTTCCAAAGGTTCCCGCAGGCTGAAAAAGGTTGAGGGACACCTGTTCTATGGGGTTAAATCAGAAGAAGAAACGTATATATTTAGATTAGAACATTTTTAAGGCTACTTTCTAGCTACTACAGCCCTTGAAGCAGCTGACAGTGAAACTGCTATAAGAAACATTTATCCATTATTATTTATTAATTTCAGCTTATATTCTGTCCTCCCCACAAACGGGTTCAGAGCCGATGACAACAAATTTAAAACATTTCATGGCAAGGATTACAACACTTCATAAAATGACCCGTAACAAATAATTAAAACAGATTTAAACTGAGCTGTAAACAAACAGACAGCACAGCAGTTTAGTATGGTAGCCGCAAAAACTGGAGCCGCTCGGCTGTCGACCAAACAGAACAGAGACTCCATAAACACCAGTAACAGTTCATCTCCTATTAAAATGGAAATGACCTTAGTTCTCAGATATAAACACGCATTTAGGCCTCAATTAGGTCAAGATGGGAGAAGCTAGCTCCACAAACCTTCTCGCAGCGCATGCCAGGTGAGGTTCTGATTTCTTCACTTGGCACAAGCTCATTTGTTCTCATTAAGTTTTAATCAGAACAGGACGCTAGAGGCAGGGAGAAGCAGCAGAGGAAGGGGAACGAGAGAATTCCCACCACACACTGCCACCAGCAGTTCGTCCACCGTTTCTTTGTGCGCCTGCAAAATGTCGGGAAATCTCTTTGGTCTGAAGGTTCTATCCTCGGTTGGAAGTGTGAGCAGCTGTCACATACTGTGACAGTCAGCTAAAAGTAGTACTAAATTAAAACCACCTTATTGATTTTCCTACTACCGTCTACAAACGCTTCAGCTCCCTAAAGCCATGAGATGGCCACGCCACCATCCCAACATGTCACCACGGATTGGTTTTCAAGACCTAACAGTCTTTCCCTCCCTTCCCAGATCTCCAACCCTCCTGACTCTTTTCTATCCAAAGCAGGGTGGGTGGCAGACACTGAGGCTTCCAGTTATTTCAAAACATGCGGAAATTTCATATTCTTGCTGGTTGCTTTCAATGAAAGCAAAGTCCACTAAACTCTTACTTAATAGATGTCCTAGAACAACAGAGGGGGGTGGATGGGGAAAGGGATAACCTTTCAGGACTCAGGCCTGCCTCCAGTTAATACCATCAGGTAAAGGTAAGGTAAAGTTTCCCCTTGCTCGAAAGACAGTCGAATCTGACTCTAGGGATGTGGTGCTCATCTCTGTTTCCAAGCCGAAGAGCCAGTGCTGTTCAAAGACGTTTCCATGGTCATGTGGCCAGCATGACTAGACGCCGAGGTGCACGGAATGCTGTTACCTTCCCACCAAAATGGTACCTATTTATCTACTTGCAATTTCTTGCTTTCAAACTGCTAGGTTGGCAGGAGCTGGGACCAGAGACAGGAGCTCACTCCGTCATGCAGTACTCGGGTCTCGAACTGCTGAACTACCGACCTTCCGGTCCGCAGTTCAGCATCTTAACCACTTGAGCCACTGCAGCCCTTAATACCATCAGCTCATCCCCCTACTGCAGTGATCACCCAATGAAACACAGGAGGAGCCAGAGATGCCTCAGGTCTAACATCCAGTTCCTCACCATGGCCAACCAAACATCCTTCGAAAGCACATGGGAAGGGACAGGAAGGCAACAGTCCTCCCACTTTTGCCCCTAGACCAGTGTTCCCTCTAAACTGAGTTAGTGTGAGCTAGCTCACAGTTTTTTAGCCTCCAGCGCACACATTTTTGTCTTAGCTCAGGAAGGATGGCTCCAGAGCAAACTAATTTATGCAGTAGCCAAATTGCTTGCTCACAACTTTAATGCCAGTAAGTCACAAAGTAGAAGTTTTGCTCACAAGACTCCACAGCTTAGAGGGAGCATTGCCCTAGACCCTGGTATACAGCAGCATTACTGCCTCTAAACACAGAGATTCCATTTAACATCAGCTACTGGCTGCTGATAGACCCTGAATGCTTCTTTTGCACATGGTTATAGAGAAATGCACAAAGCCTCCTGTGCTGTGTATTTCATGCACTCCAGTTGGCAACACCTGTAACATTACAAAACACAAGAGAGATCCAGCTCACAACCTATCCCTCCCAGCTTCTATCCCTTCCACCAACAATTAAAGCTGGGCTTTGCAAGCGTTGAGTCCCTTGTTTGGCCTTCGTGTGGTATCACTGCAGGCGGGCAGGCAGACAGACAGCAAAACATGGCCTTTGCAAACTGCCAAGCATCAACTAACACTGGCACTGCCAAAGACGCACGCTTGGCAAAGGAGCCTGAGGACAACAGCACAGCACAAACCAAATTACCACCAACATGCACAAAGGAACATGAAAAACAATCAAGTTAAATCCACCCAACACAGTACATGGCATACAGAGAGGCTTCTCATGCTATGATCAAGAAAATGGGAGATCAGACCTGGTGAAAGGAAAGATTCCTTTTTCCAGTTTGAGAGTCAGTATGGTGCAGTGGTTAAGAGCAGCAGACTCTAATCTGGAAAACTGGGTTTGATTCCCCACTCCTCCTTGACATGAAGCCTGCTGGGTAACCTTGTACCAGTCTCTGTTCTCTCAGAACTCTCTCAGCCCCAACTACCTCACAAGGTGACTGTTGTGGGGAAAGGAAAGGCAATTGTAAGCTGTTTGAGTGACCTGCTGGGTGACCTTGGGCTAGTCTCAGTTCTCTCACAACTCTTTCAGCCCCACCTACATCACAAGGTGCCTGCTGTGGGGAAAGGAAGGGAAGGAGATTGTAGGCCACTTTGAGACTCCTTATGGTAGAGAAAAGAGAGATATAAAAACCAACTCTAATTCATCATCATCCAAACACTCATGAAACAAAAAAGAACATCTTAATGTTTTCCGGTGTTAAGAGACTAACAAATAAAGAAATGTCATTTGATCTTCTCTTTCAAGCAATGGGATAAATATTTTGGCCTCCAGAAGAAACACATACAGAAATCAATATGCACAAATCATAATCCAGCTGGCCTCAGTACTGGAGCTGATTATTAAAGAGGTTCCTGAGAGGAAGACAGGTTTTTAAAAAGGGGAGAGGGTCTGTTCCTGGTTGCTAATTTTGGATATAGGCAAGGACATCTCCAGTTCAAGACTTCTCCAGGGCCTTACTCCAGACATCTCCAGTTCAAGACTTAACTCACTCATCTGGCCTATTTTGTTCATCAACCTCAGACCTCTCCCAATCTCAATCTGTAAAATGGGGTACTTGGACCAGCCAGTCTCACAAGGCTGTTGTGTTAGTGAATGTAGTGCTGGATAAAGCGCCCCAAGTTCCAGTCCCTGTTCAGCTATGAAGTTCATTGGGCCAAACACTATCTTTCAGTATAATTTACCTCACAGAGGATAAAATGGGAGAGGAAACCATGACAATGGTTACTAAAGACTTGTCTACTCCAATCAAATGCAAGCAACAGATATTCATTTCCTTGTGAATACAGTTAGTCTTGGAGCATTAGAAATGAGTCCTGAGGTGTCCCATCCCTCAACCCGTTTTGCCCCACATCCACTGGTTAGGATACCAGATCCCATCCACCCTGCCCCCTCTCTTGGCGAACTTCCTGGGTGAAATAGACAAGCCTTGGTGGAATCCCTAATGCTGCCCACCCCATCTCTGCCAGCCTGTTTCTAGCTTTGCAGCAGCAAGCACAAAAACCTCCCCATGTTATCCCAAGTGCACATTTTTAGATTGGTGCTGGAATGAACTCAGAGGTCAAAAGCAGTCGGGCAGCTATTTCTGGCCCACCCTGGATTTCATCTATGAAGCATTGCCGCGCAAAACACCTTTTTTTCCGCCTGGCACTTGGAGCGGAAAGTATCGGCGGTTGCCAACACGACCCCGTCACCAGCCCAACAGACAGATCCCCAAAATGACTGCGGCAAGCAACCAATCCATCACACGTTTAATACAGTCTCTACATGCATCATCAATTCCATTCCCCCGCCATCTCTGTTTAAAAAGAATGAGGTAGCGGGTGATGTGAAAGTCCTCAGATTGAGACCCTGGAGAACGGCTGCCGGCCAAATACTGACCTTGACGGGCCAACGCAGTATAAGGCATGCATATCCTGCTTTGCTGTGCCAAAGTGGACTGAGCAGGGCTATTTTTGGGCAGGAACGCACAGGAATGGAGTTCCGGCTGGCTCCTGAGTTGGCCCCACCCAGCAGGACCTCATTAGCATAATAGGCCACACCTAACAGCAGAAACTCATTAGGATTGGCTACATTAGGGGTGTGTGGCCTAACATGCAAAGGAGTTCCTGCTACAAAAAAGCCCTGGGTTTTGACAACAAAGCAAACAGAATAAGAAGCAAAAGATGGGTGTGGCTGGATGAGCACACTTCTGATAGCATGGGGTGTGGCCTAATATGCTAATGAGATATGTTGTCAGGGGTGTGGCCTAATATGCTAATGAGATGATGTCAGGGTGTGGCCTATTATGCTAATGAGTTCCTGCTGGGCTTTTTCTACCAAAAAAGCCCTGGGGCTGAGTAACAAACAAGACTCAACAGCTCCTCAAAACAATGGTGGCAAAATCATTGAACCTACTGGTGAGAGAGGTTTCCAGCACAACATGAACTGCAAGCCAGCTCATAAAGATGTGGGAGCCAAATGCACATCAAAAATAAAAATAAAGAGCTGCGCAGACCTGTGGGGCTCTGGAGTGTCTGCGACTCTGCAAACCTGGCCTAACTTGAATTTGTTCTTTTGGCAAGCTCCTTCCAACACACACCACAACCCACTGAAACAGCTCACTATGGTCAGAAATATGGTGGTGAGGGAAAATGCCGTCAAGTCACAGCAAAGTCATGGTAACCTCTCATGGGGCTTTCAAGGCAAGAGAGGGACAGGTTTGCCATTGCCTACTTCTGCACAACAACCTTCAGCTTCCTTGGTGGTCTCCCATCCATCTACTAACCAGGGCTGACCCTGCTTAGCTTCCAAGATCTGATGAGATCAGACTAGCTTAGGCTATCCAGGTCAGGTCTGGTCGGAAATACCCTCCTCCAATTTCAGTCGGAGCCACTGGCCCCTGTCAACTCATAAGCTGTCATTTGGCAGACTCCATGTGGCTTTTCGAAACAATCAACCAGCAAGGGCTCAGAAACTGACTGCAATCTAATTACAACACAGACCTCCCATTAAGGAAGGGGGGAAAAACCTCTCAGAATCTTGAAACCAGGCTTCAGAAACTGAGACACTGGGCAGATGTCATTCTCTATCAAACACACAATGGTGATATAGAGCTCTATATCTACTTGGTTGTACGGATTTCCAAATATTGCATGAAACACCCATAGAGTCAAACCCTCGTTAGCACTTGCTAAATTCTGTACTGCAGCACTGTTGTCCACACTTAAGTGATGCAAGTTATGTTTTTAAAAATCTGCATTTTTCAACCCCTCCAACACTGTAAAAATGGCTCTCATTCATTCTGACTTCTGATTATACAAACCCTAGGAAAGAATCTTTGACATCCAACCAAAATCAGCCACAACACCCATGACATGTTCACCCCTTTCTTCATCTTCCCACATTCAACAGAGGCCTGGCTCTCACTGAGGCAGTAAAAACCTGTGCATGGGGCTGTACTACTTCAGATGGCAGGTATCAAACTGCATGACTGAATGTTCCTCCATACATATGAACTCCCTCCACATAGTAATTTAAAGTCAGGAAACATTCTGTCCTTCCTAGCCTAGCTAGACATGCTATATTTCTATGTAAAACAAAACAAAAGCCCCATGGCACCTAAAAACCCCTGAACTTACATCTTCTTTAAATGGAAGAGCATACCATTATACAAGATCCATCTACAGCTTGAAGTGGTACAGCCTAGAAACATGTGTGTGCTCATATTTCACTATGCCTCCATGCTAAAATCCTGCATCCATCTATGCATATGTCTGGCTCCACAAGTTTTCCTTAGTGTTCTATTCGATATCTTCTTACCACCATGGGGGAACCATGTTGTGATGCTGGGACAAGAGATTAGGTAAAGGTAAAGGTTCCCTTGCTCAAAAGCCAGTCGAATCCGACTCTAGGGTTGCAGTGCTCATCTCCGTTTCAAAGCCGAAGAGCCAGCGCTGTCCAAAGACATTTCCGTGGTCATGTGGCTGGCATGACTAAACAACAAGGCGCACGGAACGCTGTTACCTTCTCACTGAAGTGGTACCTATTTATCGACTTGCAATTTCTTGCTTTCGAACTGCTAGGTTGGCAGGAGCTGGAACTAGAGACCGGAGCTCACTCCGTCATGTGGCACACCCAGGTCTCGAACTGCTGAACTACCGACCTTCCACAGCCTGCAGTTCAGCGTCTTAACCACTTGAGCCACCGCAGCTCCTTTTTGACAAGAGATTAGCGGCATTTTCATTGTTTATTTAGTTTTGACTGTAAACTCAAATGTGGTTTTTTTACCATACATATAGACGCACATGCACACACAACAAAAGGGCAATAATTACAACCAGAGCGGCTGAAAAGAATAGCCAGGGGGCTGGGGTGGGCAATTTGGAAACCCTTTTTCAAGAATTCTGTATGGTATGGACTGAGGAGGCTGACTTCTCCCCCCATCCAGTCCACTTTTTGGTTTAACTGACACCAAGCTGCCCTCAACGTTCTGTAACCCTGAAGCCTGCTTAGTCCTCATCAGACTGCTTGGGGGGTTTCATTTCCATTCCCCCCCCCCAGCTAATTTTCAAAGTCACCCTTTTCTGTACATCTGGGGAAGTAACTTGAAAACACCTTAATCTACAGATGACCCTGTTTTCCTGCTTTTCATAATCTCCCTGATCAACCCCCGTGCCAAAAGTGTTCTTAGCAACAACTTCTCCTCACGTTTCCTCCTTGTGTAGCATGTTCAATGCCTGTCCATTTTCGGCCTTTAATCACTGTCCCTGTATTGTGGAACAGATTACTGGAGGAAGCCAAGAAAGCCCCAACACTGGTGGCCTTTCATAAAGCATAGAAGCCTCTCCTTTTTCTGCAGGTCTTCACTTAACAGTATACACTTTTGAATCAAACGTAAATAACTTTTGACAGGCAATAAATTTGATCTCTGTGTCTGCGTTTGTTATATTGTACACTGTATTTTTGTAGGTTGCTTTAAATTATGTCGCTTGGACCGCAGCCTTATTTCTAAGTGGCCTTAAGCTCAATAGGAAAGATGGGATACAAATGTCTTAGGTTTATTCAATAACTAGATCAGTACAGGGGACAGCCCACTTACTGCTAGATACAGAGGTAAGAATACCTTTCCCCACACAGATGGTGTGCGGGGGGTGATGTTTACAGGGCATTTTCCCCTTGGTTCCTTTCAAAAGGTCCTCTACACAGGTTTATTTAGTTTGGACTGTAACAAATTTAAGAATTAAACCTTCTCCATTTTATTCTTCATGACTCATTTATATTTCAACTCAATGGGCTCACTGAGGGACACCACATGTTTTAGTGTACCTGAAGGTTTCCCCCTGTTGAATATATTAAATTATTTCTGTTTCAATGTTGATATAGTATTATTTATATTCACTTCATTTATACTCTGTCTTTCACCACAGGAACAAAACAGCTTACATTGTTCCTCTTACCTCAGTTTATTCTCACAACAACCCTGTGAGGTGTTCGGCTGAGAGTGTGTGACAGGCCCAAGGTCACCACCGATCAAGTTTCCCATGGCAGACTGGGGATTCGAACCTTGATCTCTAGATCCTAGTCTAACACTAAGCACTACACCAAGTTGGCTCTATTATTTTGTTAGCTGGGGGGCCCTTTTTGATCAAATGGTGTCACACAGAAGCACTAAATAAACAGAAGAGATACTCAGGAGAAAGGCAGGCATACAAACATTTCAAAATAAATAAATGGCTTTGTCAACAGTTTTCGCTGTGCACTTTTCTTGTTGATTTTGTGGATTCATTAACAATTTAAATACATGGTTTTACATGGCATTTACGCAATATAATGATTTATACATATAATCACCTGCAGCATACAATGCTGGCTTACTTAACACAAAAAACTGAAAAATGTGTACATTTTTACACAAAAACCAAGAACGACACGAAAATAAGGATTTCACTGTGCACAAGGGAGAGGCAAAATCAAAATGGGGAGTTTTCAGGTCCACACCAATGAGAAATTCAAAACCATACCTACAAAGGCACCTCTTTGCCATCTAACAGCTGCTACTAGATAAGTTTCTCCTTTTCTAAAACCCTTCAGGTGGGGAATTCTTTTCCATTACCAGACTCTTCCATCAGGGCCTCCTTTCACAGCAAGGATGAGACAGACTCCCCCCTCCCCCCATGACTCAGGACCGAACTGGTTAATTATAAGCTGGAAATAGACATTTGTTCAGGCAAACCAACCAGCCCTCCAGTTCCCCCCACAGCTGTCTTCTTGGCAGGCAGAGAGACAAGGAAGAATCCAGTCAAGTAACAAAGCAGGGCCTATCCTTTTTAATTCCTTTCACAAATCTAAAACAGCCAAGAAGAAGAGTGAAGCTGAAAGCGGAGCTGGAGCCAGTATCTTAAAAATGATCACTTCAGCTTAGATATGGGCTTTTAAATTGGTTTATTAACCTATATTCAAGAGCAACACAACCAGCATTAGAGGTGAAAATAAGCCTCAGTAGGTCAGTAGACCTCAGTGTGTGGTCAAAACGCTGACTGAAAGCCATAACCAGTGTGGTGTGGTGTGGTGTGGTGACTCAAGGCCAGGACTCAGACTGGGGAGAGCCGGGTTCGAATTACCACTTAGGCCCTGTCGCTCAGTGGGTGACCTTGGATCAATCCCTCTTCCTCAACCTAATTTACCTTACAGGGTTGGTATTGGGGGGGGGGGAGAACCTGATCTCTGAACAGCAGCTCAAGCTCTAAGGAGAAAAGATAGGATAAGAGCAACAAACCAATATTTATTTTCTAACATAACTGTGTGAGCATACAAAAGCTTATACCAAATAAAACTTCGTTGGTCTTAAAGGTGCCACTGGACTCGAATTTTATTCAGATACTAACTCAACAGTGAGACAAATACCTTCCCTCACTAGGAAGACACACAACCCTGTTATCAGCTTCTTCAGACAAAGACTGAGTCCTGTCGGCTCTTGGTGCTCATGGCGGGCACAAGGATTAAGGAAGGACTTTACAACAATACTCACCACCCCACCCCTGGCATCTGGTCTGAGCTGATGAAAAGTTCTCTAGCTTCAGTATGGCCGAATACGCCTGAGACACATGAACAAGCAAGCTGTTTCTATCATCCTTTTCAAAGTCCAGCAAGCCTGGGAAGGATGCTGGAAGCTCAGTTTATTTTGCCGTCCGCAGCGCGTCATAACCATCAAGGTGAGCTCTGAGCTGCCTGTAGTCAGGGACTGAGCACAAGTTGCAGAGGACTTACACAGCCTGCAGGCCCCAAAGAAAGAAAGGGGAAGGGAGAAACTCAAAGCGTGCTGTAATTCCAATATGTCCCAAGTCATCTAGACAGGGAATTTGTCCTCTAACATCCTAGGTGCAAGTCTCCCTCTCAAAGGCAGGCTTTTCTCCTCTTCATGATGAAAGATTTCTGGCAGAAAAAGAAGACTTTGCCTCCATCTCAGAAACAAAGACCATGTGGTAGGGATAGAAGTCCAGCTGTTGGCAGATTGACAGCTGTCTGGCAGCTGATGAGATGGTTACTTTGGCATACAATTCAAAGGGCATGAGAAATGTTCCAGCATCTGTACGGTCAGATGCTGGGCTCTAGTTTACTTCCCTAAAGCTTGTCAGTACATGCTTTTTTTAACATTTAAAATATTTGTATCCCACCTTTCTGCTCTTAAGGCAGTGAACAGTTAAAAAGACATTAACTTTGAAGACACTCTGTGTGAGTGTGTGCGTGTGCGTGTGCGTGTGCGTGTGCGTGTGAGAGAGAGAGAGAGAGAGAGAGAGAGAGAGAGAGAGAGAGAGAGAGAGAGAGAATGACTTTCCTGTGGTGGAAATTCCAGTTTGGGTGCCACAACTGAGAAGACCCTTCCTCAGTCTCCCGAGGACATGCTCTTCCAGCAGCCAAGTTGCAGAGGACATGACATACCTATCCTTCCATTTTAGGGTTGCTACCTAAAAAGCTCCACAATAAGGAATATGTAAAACCATAAGAATGTGTTTTAATGCATGTGAGAGCATTACCTGTACTTTGATTAGAATATACAAGCCCTCCAATATATTACACTGAAGTTGCTTTTTGCCGTTATGGGGCAGCTCTTATTTTTCCAAAATAAATAAATAAGAAGCCATTCTTTGAATTAAGGATGAGATGGCAACCCTATTCCTTTGACTTGCCTGTATTCTCTGATCCCATTGGTGTGGTGATGATGTACATAAGGCCATGCTCCAACTCCAGACTAACTGATCCAGAGTATTGGCCATGCCATGATCATAAAGTCACATACAGCTGTGGCACAGCAGAAAAAGTGAAAGGCATGCTCGGACATCAGTCCCAAACACAAATCCCAGCTATGAAGACGGTTGAGAGAAGAGAGAAGCGCTGCTCTCAGATACATCCCCTTCCCCTTAGACTGCTGTCAGGATAAAATGAGGCCCTGAGCTCCTTGAAGCAAAGGCGGGATTACAAACCTGCTACAAAAAATAAAATGTATTCAACAAAGCAGGGTTTTTAAAAGAGTTTCAACCCACACATTAACCATAGGAAGAACTATCATGATACACCAGGAATCACAATGAAAACAGTTACATGGCTCAGAATCAACCCTGATTGGAACTTAAGTGGGTCATGCTGTTGTGAAGGTATAGGGTGTTCTCGGGTCCCACCCCCTAATATCAGGCCCCACCCCTTGATGCTCAGAGCTTGGGACGCTGGCAACGCTTAAACGTGACTATTATGTCATCAAAAGGCAAGAAAGCACTAATTAAGGCTGGCTACATCACAGCTAGAAACAGAATAAGACACAAAGATCAAGCATCCACTTCTCCATCCTCCATTCCCCCACCCCACGCCACTGCTTCCCTCTACTGTTCTTCCAACCCCTCATAGCAAGGGAGGGAGTGTATCCTTGTTAGTCACCTCTCAACAACTGTTGGAAGCCACATATATTTCATTGGAGCTCCAGAGCCATCACGAAAACTGGAGCACTTGTGAGAATTTCACCACCACACCAGACATCTTACCATTTGGTAGCTCGCATGAAATGTGCCGCTCATTTTTCAGAAACTCTATTCTCCAGGCCACTTAGGATCTGACAGGTTAAAAGCAGAACTTTCAAATGGACTGACAGACAGACAGCAACTAACCCCTACTCATAGGTGGGTGGCTAACCAGAGACTCCTTCAGTGTGGTATTTTAATTATGGAATGCCCTCCTCAAACATATTTTGCCTGGCACTAACTCTGCAGTCCATCATGACAAAAGCTGTCCTATTATACACACACACACACACAACTGTTCTTCCAACCCCTCATAGCAAGGGAGGGAGTGTATCCTTGTTAGTCACCTCTCAACAACTGTTAAAGTGCAGGAAGCCACATATATTTCATTGCAGCTCCAGAGCCATCACGAAAACTGGAGCACTTGTGAGAATTTCACCACCACACCAGACACCTTACCATTTGGTAGCTCGCATGAAATGTGCCGCTCATTTTTCAGAAACTCTATTTTCCAGGCCACTTAGGATCTGACAGGTTAAAAGCAGAACTTTCAAATGGACTGACAGACAGACAGACAGCAACTAACCCCTACTCATAGGTGGGTGGCTAACCAGAGACTCCTTCAGTGTGGTATTTTAATTATGGAATGCCCTCCTCAAACATATTTTGCCTGGCACTAACTCTGCAGTCCATCATGACAAAAGCTGTCCTATTATACACACACACACACACACACACCACACTGCCCAGCTTTTGGTGGGATAAAATTATGCGACTGTTTCTGGCTTGTTTCCTTTTCTTAAGGCCAACATGATTTATACTGGCAGTTTTAGCCCGTTGCGCCTTTGTATTTTATTCTCGTACTGGTTTTATTTTGCACGTAAGCTGCCTTAGGGACCACTGCCAGGTCTTTTACATAAATAAAGCAAATAGTTAAGGTGTCATGCTTGCTGACAGCACATAAAAACAAGGCACTGAAGTATGCAACCTATCTGATTATTTAAGTGATCCTGAGGATGTGCTTTTGAAGAAACAGAAACGATACCCACATTGTCAGTTGAAAACAGGACGCTGCTGTGATTTTGGTTCTTTTAAAACATCCAATGGGAACAGTGACTTTAAACAATGGCTACTATCCTTTTCCCCCACAGATACCCCTAAACGTGTGCCATTCACCCTTGCCGAAAACACAGCAAATGAAAGGAAACATTCATATTGAAGAGGGAAAAGCTGGTCAACTACTGCTAGAAACCACAGCTCTGAAAGACAACAAAGCTCCTTACCCAGTACCAGCCGGTAGACTCACAAAGACAATCCACTCAGCATCTCCCTAAAGGCTACAGATAACCGGTTCCAATAATGCCCACCTGAAGACCATTCTTCATCCCCTCTGTTGTAAGCAGGCAGAATACAGAGTGAGAGATTTCCAATATCCTTTTCCCCCCAGAGATACCCCTAAACCTGTGCCTTTCACCCTTGCCGAAAACAAAGCAAATGAAAGGAAACATTCTTATCGAAGAGGGAAAAGCTGGTCAACCTCTGCTAGAAACCACAGCTCTGAAAGACAACAAAGCTCCTTACCCAGTACCAGCCGGTAGACTCACAAAGACAATCCACTCAGCATCTCCCTAAAGGCTACAGATAACCGGTTCCAATAATGCCCACCTGAAGACCATTCTTCATCCCCTCTGTTGTAAGCAGGCAGAATACAGAGTGAGAGATTTCACCTCAAACCAGGCAGTTTGGAAGCTAAATCTAAACCAGTCACTCAATATAAGGAAGGGGGGTGCCCACTCGCCCACCGCTGCCCACCTCTCCCCAACTTTTATGGATCGTACACACACAATGCCATGGGGACTTACATGTCTAGATTCCCAGGCAGAACAAGCAGGGGAGAGAAAACGTGTCTGGCTTGTCGCGTTTCCTTTGTTCCACTCTCACGGGCAGAGCGAAAACACTGAAGACTTAAAGGCGCTTGGCTCCGGAGCACCCACCCCCTTCTTGCTTTTGCCATGGAAACCGGCCGAAGCCCATGTGATTGAGACAGGAAACTGAGGGGAAAGCACCTCCTTCCCACACCCCTCCCCACCCACACTAGAAGGAGACAGGAGTCGGCTGCCACACTGGGAATTCGTAGGAGAGAAAGGTCCATTAAGGCAGGGCCCCCCCCACCACCGTTTTTATGGCACATGCACACAATGGGCTCCCAACCGGCCACTGTCAGATCTGAGACAGGAAAAATCATAATGCCTTACTTTGGTCTCTGGCAACTCTACGACCTTGTCCTGGGATCAAATCCCTCCACATCGGTCAACGCCACGGAGAAGGTTTGACATACTGCGGCACCAAAAGTACACTTGGTGCCAGCATAGCTAAGCTTCCTCTCAGAAGACTCTGCGGATGGGCCAGGTTCCGACTCTGATTGATTGCCGCATTTGTGGCCAGGGAAGAATTTTTCCTCCCTCTCCTGGCTAGCAAATCCTGCACTGAGGTTTGTTTGGTTCCTCTTTTTCTCTTTTCTTTTAAGGCTCCTGCAGCAGCGTGTGGTTTGGCTTCTTTCCTTAAAGCTGTCCAGATGTGTTTGCTTCATGGTGCACCTGCCCTTGATGTAGTCTGGACTGTAGGGGTTGAAGGATGAAGGAGCAGACAGAGGGTTGATTTTTTCCCTTTGGGTAAGGGGCTGAACGATCTGGACCATCCAAACCAGATGCTCCGATTCTATTCCCAAACCGCTCACGGAAAGGCAAAGTGTCTGGGCCATACTGTTCCACGGACCCAGCAATGACTCATGTGGACTTGCTGGTATTTTGGACTGGGTCAAGGAATATGTACCCCACAGGGGACAAAGACAGAGGTCAGTCATGAAGTTCTGAACAGGAGACTTTGTCAGACAGAAGAGCATGGACATCAACAATGCTAAATGTGCAAAGCCTACCTTTACCAGCCATCGTGGTATAGCGGTTAGAATAGGACCTAGGAGAGCCAGGTTTGAATCCTCACTCTGCCATGGAAGCTCGTTGGGTGGCCTTGGGCTTTCTCACATTCTCTCCACCTAACCCACCAAACAAGATGGCTGTTGTGAGGATAAAATGGAGGAGTAGAGAACAACGTTGTAAGCGGCTTTGAGCCCCCACTGGAGAAAAAAGCAGGGAGTAAAATATCTAAATAAATAAAAACAGGGGGGGGAAGCAAAGTTTGGGTCAGCGTTAAGGGGCAACCTACAACAACCCACTCAGCTTACAGACTGGGACAGTTTATTACTGAACTGGACTTAAGTTTCTGCTTGCCAAGTTTGGATCTGCAACAGAGAATTTGTCATATTCCGACAATAAGCCCAGTATTTCTTCAACTGAGTCTGGCCATTTCTCACCCATTGGAAACTCCTGAACTGCAGGCCCTAGAAGATGCTCTTCCAGCAGCCAAGGCAGAGAAGCAGAAAGCAAGCAGTTAGGCTGTCTGTTGTATCCCCGCCCCCAGTCTGAGTAATCCTTGGATTGTCGCAGCAAACTGCTGGAGTCGCCAAGCTGAGACCAGCGAGGCAGGGAGGCAGGAAGCCTAAGAAGCAAGACCTCATTCCCAGCTTCACCATGAGTCACTGTGACCTGGCAATTCCCGCAAAAGCATTATTTGTGGTTCCTTCTGCAACACAGTCAGCTCCTACGTTATCTCTCCCTGTGCCTTTGTAGTTGTTGACAGTCAAAGCTGGAATCCACTTGATAAATTAAGAACTACAGCTGGAGTAGGCCACTCTACCACAGTGAGGTATGCAAAACTGAGGCAGACTCTCACCACAGACACAACCAGTGACAACAAAACTGCAAAGCCCAAGCTCACACAGGAGAATGGCATAATCCATTCTGCTCTCCACTGCCTTGATCCTGCCTCATTCTGCTATTGTGCAGACCAGATATAACAGCCAACAGGAGCAAATCTCCAGCTATGAATACAGAGAATTTGGCACAAGCAGCTTCCAAGCAACTGCTACCGGAAGTGTCTGCCACTTGGGTTATTTAAATACACCCTTGCACTAAACTGTTCTCAGCCAATGAGCAGACTGGCTCCTTTACAGGTTTACACAAGGCAGAGGGCGGGGAAATTTTTTTTTGCATCTCTCTTCCAAATTGCTTCTCCTCTTCCCTTCTGCACGTGCACAGTTTGGAACTATGGGCAAAAAGGGCTGCAGAGAAAGCACAAACAGAGAGAGGGGCAATTTCAATATCAAAAATGGAGCAAAGGACTGCAGGACCGATGTACTACACATTAACGCACACACACACATACACCCTGGTCCAAGGATTATCATCAAGCTCACGTGCTCTCTTAGAAGCACAAGCAAAGTTTACCAAAGAACTTGAGCAGCCTGACAATTCTTTGGACGCAATCGCTGAACAGATTGCTGGAGGCGGTGGTGGCATATCTACTGTTCCTGAGTTATATGTGATAGCAGCTGCTATCCGTGGGCATCGTCAAACCTGCAGCCTTTCCATGCAATTAGCAGCTCCTTTCAAGTCCGGGGAGATTTATAAGGGACTCAGAAACAGAGATACTCAGTGCAATCCTAAACGGAATTACATCCTTCTATGTTTATTGGCTTCAATAGTCTTAGAGGTGTGCAATTCTGCTTAGGACTGCACTAACTGCATTTCATTATCCTACCTCACCAAGTTGTTGTTCAGTCGCACAGTCGAGTCTGACTCTTCACGACCCCATGGACCAGATCACGCCAGGCCTTCCTGTCTTCTGCCATCCTCTGAAGTTTGCTCAATTTCATGTTCGTTGCATAGATGACACTGTCTAACCATCTCATCCTTTGCTGTCCCCTTCTTCTTTGACCTTCAATCTTTCCCTGACCAAGAAGAAGCTGCTAATTTTGCTAGAGGGGGAAGCTGAATAAGTCAAATATCATGGTCCTCATTTATCCCTAACTTTATGTAAGGGATGTTCTCTAAAGTTCTCTTCCAATCTCACATGGGCAGAGAACATAAGAACGAGGAGAAAGAGGATGCAAGCTGCCAGAAACTGCCAACTCAGCTTCTGATAAAATCCCCCTGTAGACAAGGCAACAGTTAATTTAACCTTAGGCAGCCTAGCTACCTATGAGAAAAAGCCACATCATGCAAATTAAAGGACTATGCTAAGCAAATGTGTGCATTCCCTAACTGTACAGTCCCGTATAGCTAGCAAAAGCAATAAAATTTGGATAAAGTTATAACGGGAAGTTTTATACGGCACTTTACATGTTCCACAGTGCATATTTTAAGACATCCCATGCACCGAAGCAGAGAAAATTACATGCCGAAAGAACCCGCAATTATAAAACAGGACAGACAAATTCTATTTTTACTTTTGCAAATCATTACAATATATACCGTTCACATAAATAGCCCGTTTACACTGGTTCCCCCCTAGATCCTGGCATTTGAGGGTTTTAAAAAAAATCTGGCTTTCTAACTAAACTTGTTGTTGTTGTTGTTTTAAATCCAGAAGCATATTTTAGCCACAAAAGTTAACTACACCTCCCACCAGTAATTTCTCAGGAAGAAGAGAGATCTAGAAGAGAGATCTAGATTGTTATGTAACAGGCAAGAGTTATAAAAGAGTAACTAGAGACCATACAGGATGCCAATGCCACTTATTGAATACTGAAGCCTTTTGTAAACATTGCTGGAATGTTTCCATAACAATGAGGGCTAGAATCTTCTCTCCCTTCCCCCTCCCCAGCAATTTGACACTTTCTGAGATACCACACCAGGCCCTACAGCCTCCACAACAGGGAACAGACCGGTGGTGCAAGAGACAGAGGGCAGAAAGACTTTCCTTTTCTGTCATATCTTTTCAAGCAGCAAAACAACAGTGGATTTTAAGTTTTAAAAAGTCATGGAGTAGCAAGTCAGGGTCTTGGAATTGACAGACAGACAAACACTTGGCAGGAAAATAAGCATAAAAGTAAAGAAACAGCTTTTTTATTCCCTTCATTTAGCTCAGAGGTTAAAACGTTGAGCTGTAGACTGGACGGTCTGTAGTTTGGCAGTTCAAGACTCTAGTGCCGCATGACGGAGTCAAGCGAGAAATTGCAAGTAGATAAACAGGTCCCGCTTCAGTGGGAAGGCAACAGCAATCCGTGTGCCTTGTCATCTAGTCATGCCAGCCACATGACCACGGAAATGTCTTCAGACAGCGCTGGCTCTTCGGCTTGGAAACGGAGATGAGCACCGCCCTCTAGAGTCGGATTCGACTGGCTTTCCTGCAAGGGAAGCCTTTACCGTTACTTTCTTCCCAGTGGGAACCCAAAGAGGCTTAAAGCATTCTCCCTGTCATCCTGACAACCACCTTGTGAGGTAGAGGTAGGTTAGGCTGACTGAGAATGCATGACTGGCTCAGGGTGCCCCAGCAAACTTCCACGGCCGTGTAGATTCAAACTTGGTTCTCCCAACTCCAAATCTGACACTCTCTAACCCTTACACCGCACTGCCTCCCAGAAACCACCCTGCTCCAACGGAACCCTGTTCCATGCAGAAATACCCTGCTGACCGGAGACTAGGATCTCAGCTGCAAGGGCAACCTCACTAGCCACCACTGCACCACTAGCAGCCCCCATGGATATGATGAGCGCACCGTCTCGCTTGATCTACATGCCCAAAGCCCACAGCGGCCATCATTCTCTCTGGATAAACATTAACTCTGCAGAGGCACCTCTGTTCTGGCTGGCCTGGGGCAGACAAGCACAGCCCGTTCCAAGCTTCCTGGAACTCTCTCAAGCCAGCCTTCCAAATTAAGCAAGCCTGGAGATGCTCAGAAGCGATCACGTGCGAGAAGCACACAGGGGCGAGGATGGGTGAGCGTGTGTGCTCGATGCAAAACTGATGTCTTCCAGCCCAAACTGCAATGGTGGTACTTATAGGACTTTAAGCCAGGCTATGCTAGACCACAAGCGAATGTCCTGCCAAGTGGATGACTAAGACAGCGGAAAATCCAAAGTCTGAAAGAGAAATATTGTGTTGGGCACCGTTACGAGGAAGCTTTCCAGCACACCTGTTGTATTTATAGGGGATATACTGACATAACAAAGCATAAGTTGTCCTGTCCTTTTATCAATATGAGCCACAAAGGGGACTTTTGTCCTTATTTAAGTTCCAGCCTCTGAACTGGGAGACCAGGGCCTTTAACCCCAATGTATTGCACGGCCCTGAACAATCACACGGGGGGGCAACCTCAGCTTTCATTTCTTTTTAAAAAGTTAAGCTTCTAGCCCTTATGAGTGCAAAAAATAAAAGCTTAAAAACATTGAAGGATTTCAGACAGCATATCTATTCTGTTTCAGGAACTGGTTACTAACGATTTTTTTCTGTCATTTCAGACAGAACCGTTTTAGTAACTGGCTGCGAACGGAATATATTTACCTGTTCATACAATGCCGGTCGCCTCCCATTTGGGAAGCGTGTCTGAGGCGTTGTTGACGAAAACTGCTTTCCTCAGGTCTTCAATCCCTTCTTCCAGATCGGAATCGCTACAGTGGGCTGTGTAAAATGCCCCGTAGCGATTCCTCCAGTGACGGGTTTTTCACGCCCTTTCTCTCCTTTTTTTTTAAAAAAAAGTTCTATTGGGAGCGCTATAACGCTGAAACAGGATGTCAAATCAGCATCACGGCGCTCCCAATAAAACGTTCCCAAAAAAAAAACCCTCTCAGGGAGATCTTGCGTGAGGAGCAAAGTGGCAGGAAAAGAAAGCGGCAGTTTGAAATGGCCACAGCACTTCAGAGATCGCTCCTTACCGGAAGGGAAATGCTGTGTGAAACAGCCGTCCCCGTACCAGTTTCCTCCATGATGGGCCAATAACAGAAACCATGTGGTTTAAAAAGGTAATGTGAAATTGACCATATAGACAATGACAAGTGAAGTCTCAGAAATTATACCATGAATGGGTTTTGAGCTGCCTTCTGGATGGTCAAAAAGACAGGACTTTGGACATCTGCACCTGACTCCTTCCCTCTTGCTATGGCTAAAAGCAGCACAATTAGTCATAACCTCGGCCACACAAAGAAATACGCAAACTTGCTTAATCTTCATCACTGATAACGGATAACAGAAGTGAGCTATTCTGGATACAGAAGTTTTAATAATGATGCACCATTTTGTAACATGACCCCTGTCTTCTCTTACAAGCCCCATGACACCCACCTGCTCCAAAAAAAAAAAAAAAGTTAACCACAAGAGAGGTTGGTATGGACCAGATATACAATTGTGAGATTTGCCCAGGCAAGCTGACACTTGATCCTGCCATTCTATACTTTCCCAAGTCCAGCTTGCCTCTAGAAACAGTTGTCTGCCTTTTTAGACCAATAAAATGTCCGAATGTAACTGGATGGTTTGAAATGAACCCGGGGGCGGGGGGATATCCAAGGGCTTTCATTCCAGAACTGCAGGGTCCCCGTTTCCTTTGCCATGTTGCCATTCTGCAGTCTTTTTTATTCCTCTTTCTTCCCCCAACAGCTGTCTCTGGCCTTGAGAAAAGTATTTCAGGGGCTACGATGTCTAAACAAGTTCCCTGCTGCCTCAGCCAAGAATAATCTTCGCCCCACGCCTACTCTGACCCTCCAACATTGCTCTCTGTCTCCATCCATCCTGCAGGGAATACATCCCACCCAGACAAACACTTAGGGAGTTATGCAGGGGTTTGCAATGGATGAGATTCTCCCAGCATTCCAAAGGGCCGCATCACAAAATTCCACAACGATCAACACACAGCGAACACACCCGTGGGTGCAAGGAGCAAAAGGGTTGCTGTGGATGCCTCAATCACTTCTCTATAGTGCTTCTATTCCTTTCCCCTCAATATGACTGGGGGGGGGGATATGCGCATGCAAGATGCAAGCAAAGCCACAAGGTGTCTGCTTGTGCCATATTTACAGACAAGAGGCTCAGCAAAAGAAGAAAGACAGATGGCATCAATGGTCTACCTGGGATTATCTCACCTCCTGAGTCTTCATGCCCTTTTGGAAGCAAATTAAGCCCACTGCTTACTTGAGGCTGACGTAGAGATGTGAAGGTCCGGGAAAAAACCGGAAAAATTCGGGGGGAAAACGGTTTTTTCCCGTTTTTTTTCCTTAAGCTTTTTTGTTTTTTTCCAAAAAATTGAAAAAATAAAAGAAAAAAAATTGATTATGGAACGTTTAATTTAACATGATGAATAAAATATTTTAAGACAAGGTGTTCAAATATTTTCCAAATCATTTCTAATATCATTTCTAATACCATATATATATGGTATCAGATTGATCTAATTTCTCTGCACTGCGGACAAGCAAGTCCTAGGTTACAAACTGAACTCTCCAATGCAAGAACAAGATGCATTTCTTCCTTTAGGAGGTGCTATTGTCAGAAGAAAATAAAAAGGTTCCAGTTTTGTTTTTGCATGTGGGTGGGTATTCTGTTTGTAATAATTGTTTGGATACACTATATTTTTAATATGCTAGTTGTGATAATTTCATGCCAAGTAAAAATGTCCATAGTCATATTTTATGTTCCTAAAGTATCAGAATGATTTTCAATCTAGAAAAGACAAAAGAAATGCCAATGTAGCACTTTTTCAATTTTTCCGAAAATTTCCGTTTCCCCCCGAAAAAACCCGGTTTTTTTCCCGAGCTTCAAAATTTTCGGAAATTGACGGCAGGTAGCCACAGCAGGCAACAGTGCATATCACAGGAGGGGCCAAGGGGTCCATTTGGCTCAGGTTCATGGAGGACCTCAAACTTAGGCTTTTGACATTCTCGCCAAATGAGGTTATACATACAGCCACAGAGGTACGCTGACAGGACTGAAAGACGACGACATTCGTCATACAACTTTAAACTTGTGTCCTTTTACTGGGCCACGCCACCTATAATGCACACTATGAATTAATACCTTCCTCTGGCAGCAGCAAGGCTGGGAGTCACACTGGGCCTCGGCGGTGGCAAAGGATGCCAGAACGAGAGCCATGCCGGGCCCTAGCGGCTCCCTGACCCCTCCCGTCGCTGTTGGGGCCTCAAAAAATGGAAGTGGCCCAGGTCTCTCTCAGTTTATCAGAGGCCCTGGCAGGCACCAGCTAAATCGGAAATGTGGTGCCAAGCTAAGACAGGGGACTGCTACACCCTGACCACCATTAGGCCTAGCGGCCCACCCATTTCTCCCTTACCTGACCTCAAAGTGAACTAATACAGGAACCCGGAGGCCTGTTTTTTTTTTGCAGCTGTGAACTCAACAGGCAGACTGGGAGGCGTCTCCAGCTCTCTCCGTTCCCCCCATCAGCAAAACAGAAAGTGCAAATTGTTTCTTGCCCAAGAATAATGCCAGCAGCAGCAGCAACTAATTTATAGCCTCTGTAGGGAAGGTTTCTCTTGAAACTTGTGGTTGATTTACGGCCACTGTTTATTTACAGGTTGAAGAACAGCATGCATATTAGTGAGTCTCCACGGCAGTGTGGAGATTCGAACCTACAGAGAACGACAGGACAGAACGGTGCATGTTCCACAAACGCCCAAGAACGCTTTGGTATTTTGAGCACAGTATTCGGCATCACAACAACCTCAGCTTTCATAACTTGAAAAGGACAGGTATCTAGAAAGACATGGTCAAATGTGTGGGAAATGCCTCACAGGTCTTCGGTGTGGTAGGAGAAAGACTGATTTAGAAAGACCCAATAAGAATCAATCGTGATCAATTGGCAGAGATGTATTTATTTATTTGTTGGACTTCTGGATCGCCCACCCTGCAAGCAGGCTCTGGGTGATTTACGACCTTATAAAACATTTACAACAGTCAATAAATAAGTAAATTCAATCAACAGTAAATCAATAACTAAAATCCAGTCCAAGATGGTAATAAAACAATCCCCCTTTGCCGGCCACACCGCTGTCCCGCACGACACGGCAGGGTACATGGGGGCCATAGAAAAGAGAGGATGCCACCCTTAACCTCCCATTGCTGCCCTCAACTAAAAGCCTGGTGGAACATCTCTGCCTTACAGGCCCCGCAGAATTGCATCAGATCCCGCAGGGCCCTGATGTTATTCCACCAGGTCGAGGCCAGGATCGAAAAGGCCCTGGCCCTAGTCGAGGACAGCCAGACCTCCCTAGGGCCGGAGATCGCCAGTAAGTTATCAGCCGATCTCAGCATTCTTCTGGGGACATATTGGAGGAGGCGGTCCTAAAGCTATGTGGGTCCCTGACCGCTCAAAGCCTTGAAAGTCAGCACTCTCCTTGCTCCAGCACTCTTCCCCATAAACCGCTGAAGTGGACTACATGAAGCTGCCTTCTGAGTCAAGACACTGATCTACCAAGGCCAGCGTTGCCTACTCCCCCTGGCAGAAGCTCTCCAGGCTCTAAGGCAGAGGTTTTTCATGTCACCTGCAATGTTCCCTCTAAGCCATGGAGTCTAAAGCTATGTGGGTCCCTGACCGCTCAAAGCCTTGAAAGTCAGCACTCTCCTTGCTCCAGCACTCTTCCCCATAAACCGCTGAAGTGGACTACATGAAGCTGCCTTCTGAGTCAAGCCACTGATCTACCAAGGCCAGCGTTGTCTGCTCCCACTGGCAGAAGCTCTCCAGAGGTTTTTCACGTCACCTGCTACTTGACTGTTTTATGTGAATATGCCCCAGACTGAACTTTAGACCTTCTGCGTGAAAAGCAGGCACTCCTTCACTGAGCTACGGCCCTTTAAGGAAGACACTGCCATCCACAGAGTCAGGGAATTGTTCCGTCAAGGTCAGTATCATCTACTTTGCCTGGCAGTGGCTCTCCGGGATCTTTGATAAAAGCCTCACATCATCTACCCCCTGATGCTCGGAGGGCTAAGCCACAGACATTCAACATGCAAACCAGACACCCTTCCACTAAGCCACGGCCCATCCTGTTATTTTTAACGTTACCCTAAATTGGATGGATCTACACAGTTTATATAGGACAAATTATCTGGGTTATCTGGATGCGGCTGTGTTTTGTAACACGGAATACAGACAATTCTGTGAGAGAAAGGGGGTTACCACCAGCACCACCAGTCTTGGCCCCAAGTAAGGAGGGAAAATCATTGTAAGACCCAGAATTTAAAAGGCTCAGAGAAAGCTAGCATCACCTTCGAGCACATAACACAAGCAAACTCTCATCCTATTATCTCCATGGATGCCTTAAGCATGCAGTGGGCGAGAACCGTCACCAGGTCACAAAGGCCCCTTGCTTTCTAACCTGAAATGCTCCCATTACTAACCACCAAATCCCCATAGATCCACGGAGAGGGATGATCACACACCCACACAGCACCTGATAGATTTTACCCAGGCCACAAAAGAATGGCTGAATCTCACTCTGTCTTGCTGCTCTGGCCACAGCCACTGAGACATGAGAAAGGACAGGAAGAGATAATGTTTAGAACCCAAAACAGGGGGAAAGTGCTTGTTACCAGTGTTCCCTCTAAGCTGAGTTAGTGTGAGCTAGCTCACAGTTTTTTAGCCTCTGGCTCACACATTTTTGTCTTAGCTCAGGAAGGATGGCCCCAGAGCAAACTAATTTATGCAGTGGCCAAATCGCTCGCTCACAACTTTAATGCCAGTAGCTCACAAAGTAGAATTTTTGCTCACAAGACTCCACAGCTTAGAGGGAGCATTGCTCGTTATAGACTGTTAGATAAAATGGAATAAGTGCCCATGTACAATCGAGAAGCAGCAGCAGGAAGTGGCTTTTAATATCCTCCTCCTTCTTCTGGACGGCAGATGTACAAACTGCAGGCGCAGGAGGAAGTCATGTGCCTGGGGACATGTCATGGAACAATAACCCAAAAAAAAAAAGGCAAAAAGCAAAGAATTTGCAAAAGTTCCTAAATATGCAGAGGGGGAACAGAGGTTCAACTGCATTAGGCCTCAGATGAATATTCCCACACTTGGCTACTCTAGGGAAAGCAGTTCAGTTGCAGTGCATTTCCAGAGAACTTTCTTTCTTTGCCTTTTACTGGGTGCAAGGTCGTTCGTTCCCCTTTCCTTGCTAGGAGTAGCAACTGCCTCTCCCCAGGAAGCCTGCGTCTCCAGACACCAGAAGGCACTTGAGAAAATCCAGCTACAGCTGCCACTTGTGAAAGCCACCCAACACTGCCCCCACCACCCCAAGAACCTGAATTCCAGGACAAGAAATAAGCACAACTCGGAGGAATGATAACAGCATCTGCCTACAACCCAGATTTCCAGAACAGGCTGCACCGACGTGCAAAATCCTTTTGTCACAATGCACTTGAAATTCAAACAGGTTCCCTCTGAGAAGGCATTCCCAGAGGACAAGAAAACTGTAATCCCCAAGTGCATTTCACAAGAAAGAAGTCCCACCGAACTCTCTGGGCCTTACTTTTGAGTCAACATACTTAGGACTGCCATGACTTCTGTTTTATTTTTAGCGTTTTGATTTCCGCTGATGAGTAGGCCTAACACAGCATGTTACACCGGAAGCTGACAGGTTAGGGCCGATTGATAATGGTAATGCCCCAAAAGGATCCAGCAAACAGGATTTACCCTGTTCCTGTGGGAGATGAACTGTCTTGGTCCACTGATTCCCGTCTTCACCACACAGGGATTTCTTATCCTGGTCACTTCTGGGGTGCATGAGCACACATGCGGATGTATTGGGAGGAGAGGCAAGGCGGCCTTGCACAAACAAGGAAACCGTATGCATGTTAACCAAGAAATGCTAATATGACAGCACGTCATCCCAGAGGCACGAGACTCCTCTGAAGTGCATCAGCCTCAAGCACATCTCTACATAACAGTCCAGCTGGGAAAAGGTCCGCCAAGTTAGTTCTTAGTTTGCTGGCTGTGTTCAGACAATTCAGCTTCAGTTGGGGCACAAACAATCAGGCTGCGCTCAAATGCCTGCCCCTTTCGGTCTTCCCATCTCCTCTAGTTCACAGAGTTAGACCAAAGACTTCCTAAAGACCAAATCAAAACCAAAAAGATTTCCAGGGCATAAGCTTTTGAGAGTCGAAGGCCCCGGTCACACGGGCCGGATATCGTGGGGGGGGCGTGGGCGTGGCTAATTGGCCCGGAGGAAACTAACACGTAGCTGCCCGAGCACACGTCCCGGTTGAGGTCCCGTGGTTAGGGGGGAGATGCCAATCAGACAGGTATCCTGCAGCGTGGCACAGAAGCCACACTGCGCGATCGCACTAGCAATAGCTCTTTGTGCGCATGCGCTGTTGGGCGCTGTTGCACAACCTGCGGAGCCGGGAGCTGGATGCCACGTAAGTCCACCGGGAACGCGATCAGACGCCTGCCCTTGGCCCGCGGTTTCCGGAAACTAGTACCTCGGAGGTACTAGTTTTTTACATCGCATCTTCGGCGGGAAGCCTCGGGTTAGCCATGGGAGCGCTACGCTTCCCAGATGTTGTGGTGTGATCACGCCCGGAAAATCTGCCTATCTTCCATCTCTGTAGCATGGCTAATGCTCCGTGTGACCGCAGCCTAAGTTACCTTTGTCAGATATCTTTTTGGCATTTTTGGGGTGTGTGTGTGTGGGGGGTGAGTATTATTGTGTGTGTGTGTGTGTGTGTGTGTGTGTGTGTGTGCTTGCAAGCCTGGAAGTCATGGTGACTTCTGGTAACCCCTAGTGGGGCTAGGATGTTTCAGAGCGGTGGCTTATATTGCATGCCTCTGCATCCCAGCACTGGTATTCCTTGGAGGTTGCCCTTCCAAACACTTGCCAGGGCCGGCCCTGCTTAGGTACTGGACTCAAATCTTGCTCTTCTACTGCAGACCAACATGGCTACCCACATGAAACTACGATCAAGTTCTGTGAACTAAAGGACAAGGGAAGAGTAGAAAGAGACGGAAATGGGTAAGCACAGTAAACAAGCTGGGACTGTGCCCGGCGCATGTCAACCTGAAAAGAAGACTAGGGCAGTGATACTTATTCAATGGCTCAGGAGCCACAGGTGGCTCTTTGACATGCCAATTGTGGCTCTTTTGAACACTATTGCCCAGTATGGCACCTGCCCCATGTTTCAGGAAAGTGGGCAAGGTCCTCACCTGGCTTGTGCTTGACAGGTGGTTCCCACCTTGAAATAGGCATTGCCAGAAAAAAAAAAAGGAAAGCTGTGAGTCTCCCTGAAATGCAGGCCTTTTGCCAGGGAAAGAAGCAAACGTGGCTCTTCTGATTGTTCTCCATGAGCTTCAGACAAGGGTTGGGGGGAGGGAACGAAGGTTTCAAATGATTTAATGGTTTTATCATACATAAAATTACTCTTAGACAGAAATACTAGACAAGGGGTTTCCCCCCAGATGCGCTGTTGAGAAAAATGGAGGAGGGGCTGCATACAAGTTAGAGGTATGTACAGTACTAAAACCTTCGCGTGTAACCTTTTGGGAGGGATCATCTTACACTCAGGGTCACCTTCTTTGCAGGTAAATACAGTAATCAGCTTGTCCTCCTGACATCTGTATGAAGCCATGGCTTGTGCAAAACAAAAATATTCAGAATAGTTTACTGGATGTGAGTCTTCTGCACCCCCCGTTTACCCCCATTCCAGAATTTTATCTGAAGCCAGGTATCCGTCCAAGGGGTGGTCAAACTCAACAAGCTCGAGAACTCAGATGCCTCAACAAGCCACAATTAATCCAAACTGCTATGAACAAAACCAGCTAGAAGCCTTAAGGAATGAAATCCCGGTTTGATGCCAACCAAGACACCCCCGGCTCCTTACACAATGTGCATTCAGATGTCACAACTTTGCCAGAATTTGCTCAAACTATCATTTATAAAAACCACAAATTATCATGGCATCTTAAAATGCAACCCAAAAGAAGGCCTGCGGCAGTGTTTTAACGGAAACAGTTTTAATGGGAGTATACCAGAGATCACGCTGGAGATCTAGATAATGAAACAAAACAAAAAAATCCAACTCCTTGGGTCTTCCTCACAAAGACAGGCACAGCTGGGGAGCGGGGGTTTGGTGCAATTGCAAAACGCCATGCAGGAAATCTGCCCCGGAAGCCCCAGGAAAACACTTAGCCTGTGGCACTAAATTGCTATGCTGCTTACATGTGACAAAGAGGAAAGAAAAGAAAGAGAAAAACACCCTAACCCAACCCTGTTGGCTCCCCAGCTTCTATTTAGTGCCTTTATTGTCCATCTTTCTGGATGAGTCTCAAGGCAGGTTACACAATTAACAGCAATGCACCAGGAACAGTATAAAGCATACAAACAGAAGTGCGTAACACTGGAATTGCAAAATTAGAGGACAATGCACTAAAACAGCACAAATGCAAGGCAAATAATTTTTATTAGTTGTTGTAGATTTTCCGGGCTGTGTGGCTGTGGTCTTGGCATTGTAGAACCTGACGTTTCGCCAGCAGCTGTGACTGGCATCCTCAGAGGTATAACACAGAAAGATGGAGTACTCTCTGTGTCAAGATTTTTGTTTGTTTATTTATCTGGACTTGTATCCCGCCCTCCCCACAAGCAGGCTCAGGGTGGGTTCCAACAATATTAATATGATGTACAATTAAAACCACTGAAAACAACAGTATGAAACAGCACAAAATCCTAAGATACCACGTAAAATCTAATCAGACGTCTCAGCAATGAAGACGGGACAGGAGTGGGTTCCCAGATGACTATTCGCATCTAGGCCACTGATGGGAGGCCAGCCACAAGGGGGGTACATCCACTGCCTCAACTAAAAGCTCAGTGGAAAAGCTCCATCTTAAAGGTTCTGTGGAATTATAACAAATCCTGCAGGGCCCTGGTCTCATACGGGAGCTCATTCCACCAGGTGGAATGCTCCTAATCGAAGCAAGTTGGATGTCCCTGTGGCCAGGGACTACCAAGAGATATTGACTCGTAGACCTCAGTGCTCTACGGAGCTCATATGGGGAGAGGCAGTCCCAAAGGTATGCTGGCCCCTGGCCGTATAGGGCTTTAAAGGTAAACACCAGCACCTTGAAATGGATCCGGTATTCAATAGGCAGCAAGTGCAGTTCGCGCAGCACTGGGTGGATACGAGCAGTGCTCCCTTAAAGTTGACTTAGCGTGAGCTAGCTCACAGTTTTTTAGCCTCCGGCCCACACATTTTGGTTTTAGCTTAGGAAGGATGGCTCCAGAGCAAACTAATTTATCCAGTAACCAAACCGCTCGCTCAAAACTTTCATGCCAGTGGCTCACAAAGTAGAATTTTTGCTCACAAGACTCCACAGCTTAGAGGGAGCCTTGGATACGAGCACTGGGTGGACAATACAACAGGATTGAGTTGCAAAATCAGAAAACGGTGCAATAAGAAGACTGCCATATATATGCATGGAACATAGCCCTGAAAACTTGCAGACGTTAACTGCAACCTTATTTCCTATTACACACCTCCTCAACAATCCCATTTTACATATCCTGGGGAGCCCACCTATTCTCCTCAGGCAGGCCACTTCATTGCCTGAACATTTTTAGTTCCAAGTGCCTCTGACTCAGTTAATAGAGCAGGCCTTATTACCTTTGACATAACAGGTACCCTTGTTAAAATATTTAAAAGGCACCATACTACACGACAGGCCTGCTGGACTCCTCCCAACCGGTCATCTTCCTGGTGGTGGTGGTGGAGGAGGAGGAAAAAGTGCCATCAAGTTGCAGGTGTCTTATAGTGACCCCCTACAGGATTGTCAAGGCAAGAGAGACACTCAGAGGTCATGTGACATTGCCTGCCTCTGTGCAGCAACCACAGACTTCCTTGGCGGTCTCCCATCCAAATACCAACCAGTGCCGACCCGGCTTAGCTTCCAAGATCTGATGAGACTGGGTTAAGCTGGGCCATTCCAAAACTGCTTACCCCTTTACTGCTCCCCCCTCCCTTATCATCCTATAGCACCAGGCATCTCTCACCGCTGTTTCCAGAGCAGCTCCCTGAACAGAAAAGCCATTCCATCTACCACAGCAGCAAGAATGACCCTGCCAGCGTGCCCCCCCCCAAAATACACTGCCCTAGGCAGCCACCTGGGATACCTTAAGGTCAGCCGTGCCATTTTAAGTCGGGCATGCCCCCGGGAAAGCATTAAACTCCAGGAGCTGAACCAATCCACCCATTTAGAGACAATTAGGCTGTCAGACATTATTTAGTAAGGAACAAGAATCTTGCTCACTGCACCCATTGGTTACTTCTTTCAAAAATAGGAAACCTAGAATTGTGCTGTTCCTCTGTCTTTAGGAGAGAGACGTTGGAAGGATTCGTGGACTTAAATAGGGAGGTTACTCCCGCTGCAGCAGAGTATGCAGCCCTGATTTTAATTTTCTTTATTTATTGCATTTATATCCCGCCGTATCCCGTGATGGGCTCAGGGTGATTCACAACAGAGATAAAACAATAAATATAGGGTTAAAAACTAATTAAATAAAACAGGATGGCCACAAAAAATAACATCAGTCCAGAGCAGCCTAATACGCTTCCTGTTAGGTGTCAGTAAGATAGTAGGCATCTGTAGGCCTACTATGGGCAGGGAGGCCAAGATGGTATTGCCATCTCTGGGTTATACCTACAAGGGCAAAGAAATTATTCTGAACCTGAGAGTTTGTGGACAACTGACACAAGCAAATGTTGTAGACAGCTGAAACAAGCAAATGAGCCAGTTTGGTGTAGTGGTTAAGTGCGCGGCCTCTAATCTGGGAGAACTAGGTTTGATGCCCCACTCCTCCGCTTGCAGCTGCTGGATGACCTTGGGCAAGCCACAGTTCTGTCAGAGCTGTTCTTGAAAAGAGCAGTTTCTGTCAGAGCTCTCTCAGCCCCACCTACCTCACAGGGTGTCTGTTGTGGGGAGGGGGAAGGGAAAGGAGTTTGTAAGCCATTCTGAGACTCCGAGTGAAGGGCGGGGTATAAATCCAATCCCCTCTTCTTCTTTTAAGCTGTCACAGCGAGCCGACACGGTGTCAGGGTTACAGTGCTGGACGAGGACTTGGGAGAACTGGTTTCAAATCCGCACTCTGCCATGGAAGCTTACTGGGTGACTTTGAGCCTGTCACACTCTCAGCATAACCTGCCTCACAGGGCTGTTGTGGGAATAACAGAGGAGAATGACACAATAAGCCAGTTTGGATCCCAGTTGGAGGGGAAAGTGGGATATACTTTTTTTTAAAGTTAACTTGCTCCATATTTCATCAGAGATATTGCAGAATCATAAGAAACCTGTTGATCAATCTAGTTAAAGCCCACACACTAAACAAAGATACTCAGGGGCAGACAGCAACCCATCCAAGTTATAAATCTGTGTTGACACGAGCAAAGAAAACGGGGGCAGAGATGCATAAAGCCACAGGAATTTGGGACAAACAGACAAGTTTAGTAAACTCACCAAGATGGTTTGGTCACCCCAAGTGAACCAGAGTGGAAGACATAATGCTTTTCTGGCTCTGAACCAATGTATACATATACACACAATCTGAGCATGCAATGAAAGGCTGAGCAAACATCCCATCAGAATTTCTTTTAGTTTTGTTTTGTAACAGTAACAGATGACAGGTTACATCAGTATTTAATGTGTGTGTGAGGGGGAGATAGGCAAGTATTCTTTATCCCAAGCTTAATGGATCAATCTTTTCTGAAAATGTCAGAGAATAAACGGGTCTTAATCTAGGATAACCAAAATTAAAATAGTGCAGGCACTCCACGAATCTTCCTGAGAACAAGATTCCATAAATGAGGAGCCACCACCAAAAAGACACTCTCACCACCTACTGCAAACCTGATCTCTGAAAGCAGGGACACCATGATGCAGATCTCAAAGACCAGGTAGATCTTTACATCTTTTTGGCACATGTACACAGATGTTCCATGTGAATCTCTCCCCCCCCCCCCGCCTCACGCAACATCACCTCCCTTTTCTTGTATAACTATAATTTAATAACGTATTAATAGTTTCATTCTTGGAGTGTCAGACAAGGAACCTGGGAGACCTAGGTATGAATCCCTACTTCTGCCATGGAAGCTCACTGGGTGGCCTTGGGCCCATCACAAGTTCTCAGCCTGGCCTATCTCACAGGATTGTTGTTGTGAGAAAGTGGAGGAAGGGAGAACCATGTTCTAAGCCACTCTGAGTCCTATCTGGGGATAAACGCTTGATACAAATAAATTAATTAAAATGCACTGGGGTTAAACTGAGGAGGATGTTGAAGTACTCACACCTCTCTGGAGAGCGGTGTGCCTCCGCCCATTCCTGAACTTGGGGCATCTTCTTGGGGCATCTTCTTACAGCGTCAGCCGTCATCAATTAGATCCCACTTCAGCAGATGCATTAAGTGAAACCTCAGTCAGCAGAATTATATATACAGGAGAGGAGGATTGTAAACAACCATTCAAAGGCAATTAAAGGGAGGAAGCACAGCTCATGACATTTCAGTATACAGCTTTTCATGCCCCTAATGGGTTCTCTTCCACATCACAATGCAGCAGCCAATCTTTAAGTTGCCAGAAGACTCCTTTTTGGCTTTGCAGCCACAGATGTGCAGTGAAACCCTAGGTATCTTGACTCAGAAGCAGTGTTCCCTCTAAGCTGAGTTAGTGTGAGCTGGCTCACAGGTTTTTATCCTCTGGCTCACACATTTTTGTCTTAGCTCAGGAAGGATGGCTCCGGAGCAAACTAATTTATGCAGTAGCCAAATCACTCACTCACAACTTTAATGCCAGTAGCTCACAAGGTAGAATTTTTGCTCACAAGACTCCACAGCTTAGCCTTAGACGAGGGAGCATCGCTCAGAAGTAAGTCCCACTTTATTCAATGGGGCTTGCTCACAGACGAGCTTGCTGCATGTGACCCCACTGGAAA
This sequence comes from Gekko japonicus, assembly GCF_001447785.1. Lineage (NCBI taxonomy): Eukaryota > Metazoa > Chordata > Lepidosauria > Squamata > Gekkonidae > Gekko > Gekko japonicus. The sequence continues at coordinate 187,848 of NW_015163171.1, forward strand.
AATAAAAGTATGTGCACATTGAGATCAAAGGGCACAAAACATAAGGAGAACAGATTTCACACAAAGCTCAAAAAGTATCCAAACAAGCACAGCAGCCTTTCACAACCAAAACTGCCAACAGCATGGCAAATGTGCTAACATAAACACCTGTGGTGGGGAAAGAACCCTTGGTCTCAATTCAGCCCCAAACGAACAGAATTAAACTTGTTGATCGGTTTTATCTCCGCAGTTTCGCACTGGGGTCTCTCTTTTGCTTGCTCCTGAGAATGTTACAAATGAAAACACCCCGCCCCCTGCTTCATGCCCCTTCCCAGAATGCCTTAGCCAATCATGGCTTCTTCCTCTCTAGAAAGCAGAAGTGAACTGAGGGATACCTTGGCCTGATAATTATACTGTCCTGCTTGTGGACAGATTCATCTTGATTAGAGCACACGAACAATATGAAGATAACCAGCAATCTGGCACTTACTCTCTTTAATGTGAACAAAGACAAAAATGTGACAAGTATAAAATGTCTGCAATGAAAATACAGGAGAGACACACAAAGCAATGGCTGTTTCCACACAATTAGGATTCTCCATTCTGCATTCATTGCCAAAGCCGCATGTGTGTTTCATGTGCACTTTCTTGTTCCAGCTGCCCTTTCCCGCTTTTACCCCCACCATGTCACTGGAGGACTTTCTGATTATTTTTTTAAAAAAATCAGCAATTCCTAATGTGCTATAGCAACTACCGATTTCATTTTAAAAGGCCTCAAAAGCCCCTCTGGTGGACTGGTGGGGAAAACAGCAGCTACAAAGGACTGAAGGAAGGAGAACAGAAGAACCCATGCAGGGAAGACCTTTAAAAATGCAGACTTTCCTGTCCAGACGTGATTGGACTGTTTTCAGAAAAGATTGTAGTAAATCAAGTTTTGAGAAGGAGAGTGCCAAGGACAGGGAGAACTTGGAAAGTGGACAATTAGGGAGAGATGCAGTGTGGACGCTTCTCAAAACAGTGTTCCACTTTGGAAGCAAAGGCAGAGAAAATATCCTCTGTGCAGAAGCAACCATTCTTAGTGAGCATTTTTAAAAGACGGGAAACCATCAAGGCTCCAAAATTAAAAGCAGACAAACCACATGGATGCACTGAACGTTTCCGCTTTCCGCTGATGGAAGGAACCTTTGGTTAGACCAGGAGTTTAGGGACTGGGGAAACCTCTGTTCAAATCCCCCCCTCTACCACGAAACTCACTGGGTGACCTGGGACAAGCTGCCTGATCTACTTCGCAGGGTTACTGTGCAGATAAAATGGAAAGAACCGTTATCAGCCGCTCTGAGCTCGCTAGAAGGAAAGTGGGATAAAATTGTGGTCAGTTAATATATCTCATATGGCCCAAGTGGCTTTCTCACCCACTTATTGGGGTGGGGAACACCACAATTCCTTTCTTCCTACCATAAGAATAATAATTTGAGAGATGAGTTCGCTGTGGCCAAATGGCAGGAAAGGGTTAAACAGCTCCTGCTCTTCCCCCCCTCCCCAGTTCTCTGCTTCCAATTGCAGCCTCCCAGGCTGCTTTCCTTTTTTTTTTTTTAACATGCAACCTATCAGGAGACTGGCTCACATGTTTCCCATCTCCTTTGGCCCAGGGCAAGCCTCTTCTAGGCTGCACCCCTTCTGCAAACTAGCCTGGAACCTTGGAAATCCCTTTTCTCTTTGAAAGCAGGCTTCCTGTGAACTGCCTCCACTCGCTGCTTCTTTCACAAATGTCTCCACTGTAAATGAAAAGACAGACTCACGGGAGAAGTTCCCAGTTTGGCTCCAGTTAGCTGCTTGCTCCCCTTCCCTTTCTCCCACACTACCAAACTGCGAGCAATTAAAAAAGAAAAGAAACAGGGAAAAGAAAGCGACCCCGAGCATCAGAGTCAGCCACATGAGCTCACAATGTCAGGAAAAGGCAAGGAGCAGGGAGAGAAGAACCCTTTCATCTGGAAATTACACCCTGCTAACCTCATGAAAACTTGCAGGCTGTGAAACCCACACTGCAAATTACACAAATAATGCAACACGGGCAGGCGGCAGGCAAATCACCGCCAACTGGCAAGGAGACAGCCCTAGTAGGAGCTGGAAATCTAATCAGGCCTTTGCAGAGGATGGCTACTCAGCCATGAAATGGAAAAACCAAGATTACCTGGTATTACCAACGTGGCTGCTGCCCACGACACCAGACGGCTCAGGAGAGAGGATATTAAAGGAAGCAAATCGTCTGTACCAGGGGCTCACAAGGCTTCTGAACTCCCTAACCTCCTCTCCACCCCATTCAGGCGCACCAGGGATCTTCACTCACTGTCCCGGGGGTCTCCAAATACCTTCATTTCCTGCCACAATCCCCTAAACCCCCTCCCGCGAGCATTCTGAGCCTCTCGTCTTTTTCCCCATATAGAGAAGGGCTCCTTTGGAAGCATCAATTGGGCTCCGGCTTAGGTCCAGAACCTGTTTTCGATGCCAAAACTCAGCCCAACCACACGTGAAGCAATAAAGGAAGAGTCTCTGAACGTGCACAGAGTGTGATTCACAGTAGGAGAGCGGAAGTACGGAAGCAAACTGCAGCTGCTGTGATAATCTCCTGGGGCAAAAAGATTTTATAGGCAAGCAAGGCGAGGGGAAAGAGAGCTACGGCACTGTTCCTGACAATAAGACTTAGTAACCGGTTAGCCGTTTCAGTGTTCAAAGCACTGGGTGTATATTGCAACTTTTACAACAACCCTGTAAGGGAGGGCAGTACAATCATTCCCATATTGCAGAAAGGGTTTCCAAAAGAGAAACAGCATCCCTTGCCTTAAAGCCACCTGGTGAGTTCACAGCAGAAGCCAAACTAAATGAAGGTTCCCCAGATTCTTAATGAAAGCACTGTAACAACAGCTCTCCATACGCACAATGGAGATTCAAAGAGAAGGAACGTTGGGGGAGGGGAAGAGAAGAATTCTGGTAGCGGAACACTTTTTATTCAAATAAGCCTTTTAAAACTTGAGCAAGACCCCACCAAAAATCCATCTTGGAAGGGTATAGTTAAAAAAAGGAATGAGGAACAGAAATGGCTATAAGGGAAGCCCTATTCTGTTCCAGCAAAAACAGAAATCTCTGTTCAACACACTACAGACTAGCAAAATTTTATTCAAGTAGAATCTTCCATGGCCAAAACCCCACTTCTTCAAATGCACTGAGTGGATCCTCACTCTGCATTCATTGTATGTATCTGATTTGGAATAAACACATGTGCACCAGGTACAGCCCAGAGGGGCCCTGGCCTACAGGACAGACAGAAGTAAAATGCAGTTCTGTAAAGTTCACATCTAATCAGGACAAGTATGGAGGCCACCCACTAGTTACTCAAAACTAATACCCTGAAGTAGTAATGTGAAGTTTTGTTAAGACCGTCACAGTTTGAGAGCCAGTGCAGTTGTAGGAATTAAGAGTATCAGACTAAGATCTAAGAGACCCAGGTTAGAATTCTCACACTGCCATGGAAGCTTGCTAGGTGACCCTAAGCCGGGTCTTTGTCTCCCAACCTAACCTACCTCACAGGGTTGTTGTGCAGACAAAATGGAGGAGAAGAAAACAATATAAGATAATTTGGGTCCCCACGGGGGAGAAATACGGGATATAAATGAAGAAATACATAAAATAAGATATAGTGAGAAAGGCGATCACAGGGGAGTGAAAGAAGACTGTTCGGGCAGCGGGTGTCCCCTGTTACCACCTTGCTGCGGGGATCCAAGCTGAGCCAGAAGGCGGGTCTCGCACGCATCAGCCCCAACTTTAGGAAGAGAGAGCGGACGGCGCAGACCTGGCAATGGACAGCCCTTCCCCATCGAGCGAGGACAGTGAGAAAGAGAGCGCTGGAAGGGCCCGCCTGCCACTTCCCCCGGCCGAGGGCGCAGCAAGGGGGAGACGAGGAGAGGCTCTTTCCACACCAACCCATTCAGGAAGGGGGTCCCAAGAAGGAGGCGGCCCGCCGCGATGGGTCCGCGTCGTCTCCAGGAGCGCCCGGCGGAGGCCGGTGCCGCTGCTCGCCCCGTCCCAGCCCGCACTTACATGGCTGCCGCTGGCGCCCCCGGAGCTCGTCCGCCCCGTCCCGCTCCGAGTCCCGATGCAGCCGCTCGACAGCCGATCCAGCCGCCCACCCGAGGCGCTCGGGAACAAGACGGGGAGGAGCCGGCGCGGCGCCAAGCGTAAGGCGGAGCGCGGGGGGGTGGAGCATCTCCCGAAGGGGAAGACCCGAGAGGCCGAGGCTAGTGCTTCGCGCAGGGGGCCGGCTGGCTGGCCGGCCGGCCGACCCTCCTTCCTGCCCGCCCGCTTCGGCCTCCGCCTCCTCCGCAGTCCGTCGGCGCTCCGCCCAAGTAATTGGGGGTGTGGATGGGGGGGGAAATCACAGCATTGTTGGAAAGATCCCGGTGGCAGCAGCGGAAAGGAGTCACTTAGCGCACAGCCCCCCCCCCCGCGAGTTAAGCAGGGTTTGCATTTGCAACCATGTCCCCGCTTGCTCGAGACTCTCACTGAAAGCAGTGGGACCTGCCAGCGAGTCGATGGGCAATGGCGCCACCCCGCAGAAGCCCGTTTGGAACGACTCGTCTTTTCCCACGTACGGCCGGGAGAACGTTCAGTTGGGTTTTCAAAAGGCCATTTGCCGCTTCCTGCCTGCATTAGCAGTATTCACACGTGTCCACAAAAGCCGTGTCAAGAGTCAAAGGCGCGCCCCTTTTCTTTGGTTTGCCATTCCAGTACGTAGATACTGGAGCAAAGCCGGCGGGGTCGGGGAGGAAAGAGCGCGGTGCGAACTCCCACAAAGGAAGGCTCCCTCGTGGCGACTGCTGGCCAGCGGCCACCGGCATAAACAGAAAGTTGGCTGCAAGCGCTTTCCAAACCTAATTGCTACCCGTATACTCAAGCCGGTAGAAACTCGACGGGGCCACTAAGTGGGGGAAGTGGTCCGGCTTTAACGCCCCCCCCCCCTTAAATTTCACGCTCCGCTTTCGAACTCGTAACCTTTGCGGGGCGCGACCGCCTTGGTGCTCCCAGATGCCCTGCCAGCAGGCCTGGAAAGCCGGCACCGTGGAGCCCCAGCGAGTTGCCAAGGTCCCCGCCCCTTCGAGGGATAAACACACACGTCTCATCCTGGCTTCGTATCCCTATTTATAGCACAAGCCTCCCCGGCTTGAGCTTTGTTGCTCTTGAAGCTCTGGCTGCCGTACAGTTTCCAAGTTGCCAACCCTCCGCCAATCCGCAGGTCTCCCACGCGCAGGCAAGGGAAAAGAGGCGACTCCCATTGGACGGCGGCCCAAGAGGGGCTTGGCTTGGTGAGCCGGGGAGGACACTCAGGGCTGGGATTTCTTGTGACTGACAGCCGATGTTCCATTGGGAAACCGTGTTGCTCCGACGCGGGGAAGACAAAGAGGGGTATTGTTGGCCTCGGAGTAGAACACTCCTATGCAATTCATTGCCTAGATCTAGGTCGAGGGTATGACCCTCTCTGTGAGCGGTGGGGAGACACAGAACCCGGAAGGGGCCACTCTGATCTACATGCACTCTTGCCCAGATAAGCCGTGGTCATCAAAGCTTAACATAAGAACACAAGAGCCCTGCATGGTCAGACTAGTGGTCCATCTAGTCCAGCATCCTGTCTCTCACAGTGGCCAACCAGTTCCTCTGGAGGTCCAACAAGAACAGGACATAGAGGCCAAGGCCTGCTCTTGAGAGAACAGCTCTGAAAGAACTTGTGACTGGTCACACCAGCAGCTGCATGTGGAGGAGTGGAGAATATCAAACCCCGTTCTCCCAGATTAGAGTTTGCACTCCCAACCACTAACCAAACTGGTTAGTTCTCCAGAACTAGTGGCCACTGATGGACCTATCCTCCATGAACCTATCTAGTCCCCCTTTAAAGCTGTCTGTACCTGTGGCCACCACTACATCCTCTGGCTTCTTGGCGGAAGGAGATTCTCATAAGGCACTCCGAGGAATTTGCTGAGGAGAGCATTTTTATCAAGGGAATACCACTGTAGTTTGTGGCACTGCTTATTGTGTACCTTGTTTTTACTGTATTGTTTTCTAATTTTCATAAACCAGTTCTTGCTTTCTTTATGGTATGTCTTATATCGTTGCTCTTTATTGCATTGACTAGAAATAATGCCCGTTGCGGAAATAAATACAACGGGATCTAGAAAGAGGCTCTGGGAGAGTGCTCTGGCTTTGGGCAAACAGTGTCAGTTTCCTGTGGCAACCTCAGCAGGGTTTAATGACAGAGTCCACTGTTTTCTCCAGAGGGACTGATCTCTGCTACCTGAAGAGCATTTGTATGTTTGAGTTATCTGTAGCCCTCACCTAGAGAGTGGTAACCATTGTTACCCATTCTCCTCTCCCCTATGAGGTATGTTATGCAACTGAAAATTCCAACTGCCTTGCGGGGGGGGGGGGAGTTTTAGGTGTGGAATGGACTGAAGTCCAATCAGCTTCCATATGCAAAAGACCAGGTTGTCGCAGCAGTTGTGGTGTGGGCGGGACCCGGGCTTTGCCTTCTGATTGGTGGCGATATATGCTGAGGAGCAGTGCCATCAGCCATACACTAAGGGAATGCATTTTAGAATTAGAACTTTGGCACCCACTATTCAATTATATATAAGGAGAGATTCCCCCCAGTTCTATTATCTGCTTTGGAATCTCAGAAACGAGGACTACAAATAAAGCCAATGAATGAATAAAACCCACTGAGTGATGAAAGAGAATAGCACAGCAATTATGGATTTAGGATTACAGCCTCCCTCTGCAGCCGTGAATGATCTTGCAGAATTAGCCCTCCCAAGAGTTGCCCAGATGCTAAATCGGTAGTTGCATTACTAGTTTGTAAGTCAGAAAGGTTGCATCTTATAGCCGAACTGGTTTCACTCAAGGCAGAAGACACTTCACCACGCAACCAAGAGGCAGGAGTGGCTTGCAAACCACCAAGAGGCCATTTTGAGTCACTCATCAAAGCACACAGTGCTGTTTTGCGGTCCAGAAATGGGACAAGTTTTGCAAAACGTGGACTGAATGTTACTTGCCGGAACAAGAGGCCAGTTGCAAGCTGGCTATGATTAGAATGTACATACAAACAAAGCTCACCTGAAATCTATTGTATTTAGCCTGTTGAGGTAAATGATAAAATACTCCAAGGAAAAAAGTTTGAGTCCAGTGGCACCTTTAAGACCAACAAAGTTTTATTCTGGGTATAAGCTTTCACGTGCATGCAGATCTGAAGAAGTGTGCTTGTGCACAAAAGCTTATACCCAGAAAACTTTAATGGTCTTAAAGGTGCCATCAGACTCAAACTTTGTTCTGTGGCTTCAGACCAACATGGCTACCCATCTGAATATCCTCCAAGGAAAGTTATGTTGGAGACTTTAATGTTAGTGGTCCCCTATTTCCTCCTTTTAAATTAGTGGTGGAGGAGGAGGAGATTGGATTTATACCCCGCCCTTCACTGGGAGTCTCAGAGCGGCTTACAAACTCGTTTCCCTTCCCCTTCCTCTCCTTGCATACAGATACCCTGTGAAGTAGGTGGGGCAGAGAGAGCTCTCTGAGAATCTGCTCTTTCAAGAACAGATCTGACAGAACTATGTCTTGCCCAAGGTCATCCAGCAGCTACAAGTGGAGGTGTGGGAAATCAAACCTGGTTCTCCCAGATTAGAGTCCGCGCACTTAACCACTACACCAAACTGGCTCTCCCAGGGGCTCAGGAGCCACTTGTGGCTCTTTGACACGCCACCTGTGGCTCTTCTGAACACCATTCTCCAGTATGGCACCTCTCCCATGTTTCAGGGATGTGGGCAAGGGTCTTGCTTGGTGAGGCTTGTGATTGGCAGTTGGTTTCCACTTTGAAGCATCCCCCACCCAAGTAACAGGTAAGCTGGAAGCCTCCTTGAGGGGCAGCCCTCATGCCAGGGATGGAAGTAAATGTGGCTCTTTTGATTGATGGTAAGTGTGATTGTGACTCTCCATGAGCCATGGAATGAGAATCACTATTTTAGAGTTATGAAGGTTGCTAAACTAACTTGCTAAAATGACCAAAACGATGCTTTCATACTTTGCTCACACCACGAGAAGAAGAAAGTCACTGGAAAAGACAATAATGCTGGGAAAAGTTGAAGGCAGCAGGAAGAGAGGAAGACGCAACACGAGATGGAGAGATTCAGTCAAGGAAGCCACAGACTTCTGTTCGCAAGACCTGAGCAAGGCTGTTAATGACAGGACATTCTTTTTGTAGCAGGAACACCCCTAATGTAGCCAATCCTCCAAGAGCTTACAGAGCTCTTTTTACAGGGGCTACTGTAAGCTCTCAGAGGATTGGCTACATTAGGGGTGTGTCACCTAATGTGCAAAGGAGTTCCTGCTACAAAAAGAGCCGCTAATTCATAGTGTTGCCATAAATCAGAAGCTACTTGACGCCACTTAACACACACACAAACGGATTTGAGGAGAAGAAGACTGTGTTGTGGAGAGGTTCGATGAGGAGCAGTTCAAATCGCCCATCTGCCATGAAGCTCGTTGGATGACTTGCAATGCAATCCTATGCAGAGTTACTTCAGTCCAAACCAATTAAATTCAGTGGGCTTGAACTGGAGTCCCTCTGCAAAGGTCGCACTGCTTAGGTCACTTCCTTGCAGCCTCAGGGTTGCTGTAAGGATAAAATGGACCAAGAGAACCAATTGGAAAGTTCTTCCTCCTTAGAAGCCACAGTGAGGCAAATTCTCCAGAACTGGAAAACTGCAACCAGTTCGTTGGAAAAACAGAGCTTGATAGGTGCACATCAGCCAACATGGTGTTTGTAATCCAGCCTCACAACTGACATTTGGAGGTATACTGCCTCTGAAAATGGAGGCTTCCTTGGCTATTACAACTAATAATAATTATCGTATGGCTGTGGGTGTAGTATAACCAGGGGAACCGAAGATTGTCTGGCAGCCTGAAACTCTAGCTAGTTTTTTTGGGGGGGCCAAGAGAACTGTGACTGACCCAAGTCCAGGCAAGCCGGACCTCATCATATCTCGGAAGCTAAGCAGGATCGACTCTGGCAAGTACTTGGATAGGAGACCTTGAAATACCAGCAGTTGGGAGGTGGGGTCAGGCTTTATTCAGCCACCTCTCTGAATATCCTCCAGGCCCCCAGTAGGGGTCAGTCACCACCTGAGGTCACCATGAATTCCAGGTGCACACACACTCACATGCACACACATATGCACATATGAAAAATAAAAAAAGGACGCGATAGCTAATAACTATTGACAGACCTATCAGTTTTTAAAAGCCGACTGGCAGGTCAGCACAACTGGGAACTGTTCATTACTAGGGCAGGCAGCTCTACTAATTAGCTTGAAGCCTAGAAAGAGAGAAAGAAAAAGCAGCCTGGTTTTGCCTTGGGTTTCATTTCCACTCGGCTCGCGACCACGCCTCCCAGTAAATAGAAATTCCTTTCTTTGGCAGGGAGGACTTTCTCTACCCACACTCTCCGGCGCATGCTGCGGCTGGTGTTGCGTCGTCCTCTTTGTGGCCACAGACGTTTCTTTTTATCATTCCCATTCCTGCAAGAGGATGAATCACGCCGGCTTTCTTACGGTCTGCTTTAACATTCCCAAAAGGCATCCAGGAGATGAAAGATGTAAACAACTATTGAACAAGGTTTCGTGGAAAGGCAAGACTTCTCCTTCTGATGAAATGCTCTGCCTTCCTTATTGCTCTACCTGTATCTTATAACAATTACACCATCAACAACATTACATCATGAACATTTCTCATTTAGGATCTGAGTATCGCAGCAACATGATCTGGATGACGATATGCATTCAACACAGCACGTGGCAACATTGCATTAAGTGTGTTGAGGCAGCACGGTAGTCATTATCCTGCAGTTCCCTGTATACTGCAAGACCTCCAATTACCTTAATCTTGAATTAAAACAAATCATTTATACCAATGGAGTTATACCAATTTATCCAACTTAGTATTAGAGCTGTCTCTGGACAATTGGCAGTAATCCAGGGCAGCAGGGAATCTTGGCACTTTGTTACACTGCTCATTTGACTTTCCAAAATTTCATAGGTATAGAACCAAGTTTCTTTCTCCCTTCCAAAATGACCTGGCCAGTTCCTCAGCCCACTGTAAACTGCATACTCTCTTGGCCGGAAACAATCATGATACTACTCTGGCTCTTGCTAAGTTCTTTTCTTATGTAATTAAATCCGACAGATAGTTAGATCCAGATAATTTGGTGTTTTATCTTTTATAGGCGTGCCCATTGTTATAATAATTGTTATTAATGTTCTATTGTTGTTGTGCTGAATCGTTAATACTCCAGACTGTAGACATAAGAGCAGAGAATTAAAGTAAAGTGATCCAGGGCTTGAAAATTGCTATACAGTTCTGGTCACAGCTGTTTTGTAAGGTTCTGCTATTACATGAGATGCTTTATGTTGTAAATTCTTTTCAGAGGAACTGTTCCAAAGTGGTAGATAAATTAAGTGAAGTACTAAATACATACACTTTTTCCATTGCCTCACTCACAGGGTGCGGTCAGATGGCGTGCTGGGAGCAGTTTAAATTGCTCCGGTCCCAATGCGGTTTTTTTAACCTGGAGAATCACAATCACACTCACCTCCTTGTTCCGGATCGCTGCACAGCCACATCGCTCCCTGCCGTCCACATGTGGGAGTGTGCGTCGGTGGTTTTTCCCCCCCTCTCAGTTTGGGCATGCGCACAGGTTGACCATCTGTAGAATTAAAATTTTCACGCGTGTGCAGAACAGTGATTTCCACTTCAACCCAACTGCTGTAACACTTCCCTTTAAACTTTAAAGGAACACTTCCCTTTAAACTTTTACCCTGAAATTGGCCTCCGTGAGATCCCGAATTTGTCTAACCAACAAAACTAGGCACTGTTTAAACATTGTTTTTAATAACGTGGGAGCGGAGCTCCGCCTGTGCGCATACCGCCGACGCTAAAATAAAAGGGCGGGCGAAGAGCGGAAGCCTCGTGCTTCCGAGCGGAAGTGGCTCAACACCGCAGGAGCGATCAGATGTCAGAAAAGTGCAGCTAGAACCGGAGAATCAGGAAAACACCACTTGGGGGACCTGGTAACAAAATACTCCATTCTAAAGGGGGGTTGAGCCAGAAAGCGACGGCTGGGGACGGTGCGCAGATGTTGGGTGTGTGAACATGGATATAAAATCCGTTACTGAAGCGTGCCGAAAGTGGCCTAAACGGCCTGTCTGAACGCACCCACAGATTTCCCACATGGGAAATCTTTCCCTCATCCAACTCTGCACTGTGGCAACAAGAACGCCACAATCGTGACTTTACTGTGGTCAGAGACCAGGCCAGTAGGCCTTCCTGTTTGTCGTATCCCACTCTGGCCAATTACAACCAAATCTGGGAGAAAATTAGAGAAACAAGCCTTTTTCCAGCACATCATGGGATTCC
>NW_015163171.1:204334-208620 GCF_001447785.1 Gekko japonicus
GTGTGACCACAGCCCTGTCCTGTCTGTATCAGGATTCCTAGATGTTAGGCACAAAGAAACTAGCAACGAGGAAGGAGGAGGGGAGAGGAAAAGGTATTGCTGGACAAGACAAAAAGTTCCAGTCTGCAATAGTCTTATTTATTATATTTTAATGCTCCCCTTCTTCCAAAGGCCAGCATTCTCAGCCCCCCTCCATAAGGTAGGTAAGGTAAAGGGATGGAGACTGCCCTGAACAGGAATCTGAACTCAGGTCTCCCAGGTCTAAGCCCAACATTCCGCTCCACACTGGCTCTTAAGATGGAACAGAGGAGGGACAGTGTAGCTTAAAAAGTCTGCCTCACTTTTCTACTGGTCCATCTTAAACCAATAACAAAACACAGATTAGGGCTGTTTCATCATGTCCAACTTCATCTTTTTCTCTCTCGCCCTTTTCCGTTTTTACTTGCTTGGGTTTGCTTTAGCATATTTCCTGAAGAAATATGTTGAGCTCGTGTCGAGCTCAAAAGCTTGCTGTGTTCATTGGTTCCAAAAAGACATCTTGCTTTTGTTACTGTTTGTTTGTTTCAAATGGGCTACCAAATGACACCCCCCCTCATTCTTCTGTTGAAATGGGACACATAGGACTAACCACTTACACTTGTCCTTGAAGAAAATAATCTTTGTCAAAAGCACATCCAAGCATTCGCATTCGATATCATAGGTTTTGCAACTAGTGCCAGATTGAGGCTCTCCTCCCCTTTTATTTCCAGTGCAAAATTCCTTCAATCTCCAAAGATTTTAGCGCTTGACATGCCTGGTCTTTTGATGCTTCCTCCATAGATCCAATTCGTGCAACCTTTGGTGCAAAATAGCTGCCTGGGCAGAGCACCATGTGAAAGTCATTTGTATGAGAGGTTCCCCTGCCACATCCTGTCTGGCCTGGCCAAATTTTTAGCCAGCCAAACCAACTTGGATTTTCATTGTCAAAATATGCCTGCACTGAATGAGGAACTGTTCTCATGAACAACCAGTCCCTCCACTCTCTCCCCATATAGTCACTGTGACACAAAAGTGTTCTTCTGCCCGTGTGCATTATAGCAAATCTCTGTAGTTGTGTTGATTATGTATCAGCGGAAACTTGGTGGTTTACAAACCCAGATATTTTTTTTCTGAGCTAAGGAGGAGCAATGCTTTCACCCACCACCAGCTACACCAGTCACCATTTGGGATACACAGAGCTCCCAAGCCTTTGCCTTTAGGGTTGCCAACATCCAGGAGGGCCTGGAGACCTCCCAGCATTACAAGTGCTCTCCAGATTACAGAGAATACTTCCCCTGAAGGAAATAGCTTCTTTGGAGGGTGGACTCTGTGGCATTATCATGGAGCCTGCCGGGGACGAGTGGAGTGCCGAGCCAAGCGAATCATGGGAGCCCGCCGGGGACGAGCGGAGTGCCGAGCCGAGCGAAGTACCGAGTGCCGAGCCAAGAACGAACATTCCAACCACCACCACCACAAGGGTGCTGATAGGTAACCCCACCCCTACAAACTCTGTGGACCTAGTTAGGGAAAAAATTGTGTGACTAGCACCACTTGTAAGCCGCTCTGAGACCCCCTGAGAAAGAGGGTTCGAGCGGGATATAAAGTCTAAAGTTAAATAAATTAAAATAAATTATGCTCCACTGAGGTCCCTCCCCAAACCCAGCCTCCCCAGGGTGCACCCCCCAAATTCCCAGGAATTTCCTAGCTTGGAGTTGGCAACGCTATTGGCCTAATGAAACCAGGCCTGCTTTTCCCAGAGCCAATTTATCACCCAGTCATTATTCTGAAATTCACACATTCCTTTTCTGTTTCTCTTGCTGGATTCCCCTCCTCTGGGAGTTAGGTTTATGCAGATAATCTCCCTGGTACCCACTAAGTTCACAGTCGAATATGAGATAGAAAGACTTGTCCTAAGAAGATGAGCTAATAAGGCCATTTGGCCTCTTGTGTTCTTTAAGGTGAACTTCTATGATGTTTTAAGTTGACCACCTGAAAATGATGGCAGCCAGCATGGGCTTGCAAATGCACGTATCATGTACATGCACTCACCAAGGAGCGAAGACCGGTGGTGGCTTTCTCTGGAGTTTACTCTTAGGGCCATGACTGCTCTATCCCTATGTAAAGTACCAGAACTGGAAAAGAGGGGCATGGGAAGGGGGCGTCAAGGGTCCTGAACTCTTTATTCCTTCCTCTCTTACCTCTTCAGCCACATTTGACCCTTTATTATTATTGTTATTGTTAGCTTTTTAAAAAATCCTGTCTATTCTCCAAAGAGTGTGGGGCAGTGTTCGTGTTTCTCCTTGCCTCCCTTTTATCTGCATAACAACCTTGTGAGGTAGATCAGGCTGCAAGAGGATGACTGGCCCATTGGCAGCTGGTGAGCTTCCATGGCAGTGTGGGGATTTGCACTTGGGTAGTCCAGATCCTCACCCGAACTCTAACCACTCCATTATACCGCAATAAGACCTCAAGGTTATGGGATGTCTTGACCACATGCCATGATCTTGACCACATGGGGAAATCAATGAAAAGAGAGTCTATTCAAGTTCACTTCCATACTTAAGAAATAGTTGCAAAACCAGAGTCACTTCCCATCCGGAAGCCACCACATTTGCATTCACTCTCAATATTCTTTTTGCGACTGCTACCCTCTGCTGGTTTCCTGCAGAATCACTCAGAGGGAAGCAAAAACAAATGAGTCTTGTGGTATCTTAAAGCAGAAACAAGTTTTTTGTGGACCGGAGATCACTTCGTCAGATGCACGTACTAGGGCCTCATTGGGCATACACTTGTTCTACAAATCCATGATTTTGCCAAGATGCAGAAAATTGTCTGAGTTCCTTCGCCTGGGGTTTCATACACTTGCCGTATGTAAAATGCAACTCTATGTCAGCGCAATATATTCTTTGCACTTGTCATAGAGAGCAATTTTAAGCTGGCCTGTTCAGCAGTAAGTCCCATTTTATTTAGCGGAGCTCTCTCCCAGGACACTGTTCCTAGGATTGCACTGATAAGGTACCCGATTTACTCAAAAGGAAGACGATCCCCCCTTTAAAATGTTGTGCCCAAAAGGATTTGCATTATTGGACATAATTGTAACTTGTATGTGAATGTAAGACAACACACTTTTTAAATAGCATATCTGGGGGGAGGGGGACTACCATTTAAGTAAATACCACATTCAAATCTCAGACTAGTTTTGCGACCCCCAAGCATTTACTCAGATAAATGATTAATAAATAAACTGTGGTCTATACTGCTGTGTATATTGTAAGTATTATGTAATTTCTGCTTAATGCGTCATGTTAGTAATTATTAGGGTTACCAGATGTCCTCTTTTTACAGGATTTGTCCTCTTTTTTGAGGACTTGTCCTCTTTTTCTGGTTCCTGCCCTCTTTGGGGCTCTTAAAAAAAAACCTGATGAAAATGTCTTCTTTTTGGGATGGGAGGTTAGGAATATTCCTAGTTAGTAGCAATTATCACAGCTTAAATAGTAGCCTACTATTTAAAATGAGATTTGTCACAGTGATCACTTGTTTGAATTAGCCAGTCAGGAAATGTGTCCTTGTTTTGCATTCCAAAACATGGTAACCCTATAATTATGCTACGTTTCAGTTCTTTCTGGTGGTTCCACACCTCTGAAATCCTAACGTATTGGCAACTGAATGTCCTATTTCGTCAATTGTTCTGACTTAGTAGGCGTCATTTGCCTAGAGTCCCCATGAGAAAGGCAGACTATAAATAATGTAAATACGATAACATAAATAAAGCTTGTCTTTAATGCACTAGCCATGAGTTACCAGTAGAAAAGTAACCACATCAAACAGTCCAAAATGACAAGGGAGATCACAAGCCAGTTAACCAGTTCGGCAAACCATTGCAAAATTATCAGAAATAGCAGAATGCACACAAAATTAGGCAAAAAAAAATAATCAAAATCTTCACCTCCCCCCAAGTGAACAGAAAGATTACCATTTCAGATATTCAGGACAATGCTGTCCTGAGCAGAGTTACACTATTCTCAGTCAACTGAAGTCAATAGGCTTAGAAGAGAGTAAATCTGCTCAGGATAACCCTTATAATTTCTGTAGCTCCACACAGACCTAAATTCCAGACCAGGCTGCTAAAATATAACAGCCTCAGAGCGAATGACAGGGAGTTAGCATTCCATTGTCTCATATGGCTCTTCTGATTCATCTTAAACTGACCTCATTTGCAGACTGGGAACTAGGCAAGAGGCCCTTTGGTCTGGCCATATCAGGCTGTT
>NW_015163171.1:209693-212450 GCF_001447785.1 Gekko japonicus
CTGTGGCGGCTCCTACCTGGTGGAAGGAGCTTCTGGGAGAGATCCGGGCCCTGCGGGACCTCTCTCAGTTCTGCAGGGCCTGCAAGATAGAACTCTTCTGCAAGGCCTTTGAGTAGGAGCCGCTGCCACCACTATTCCACCTTTGCCCCCTATGCTCTGGCGTATTAACATCATTTGCCTGGGCACGGCTTAGATGAAACGATCTTAGGAAGTAGTTTGGAAGTTAAGATCTACCCATCTTGTCTAAATCTGTTTGTAAATTTGTTATTGTATTTTATTGTAATTTATTGTTTTTAAACTATGTGTTTACTGTTTTAACCTCGGCACATGGTGCCCTTGTTAGCCGCCCTGAGCCTTCGGGGTAGGGCGGGATATAAATTCAAATATAAATAAATAAAAAATAAAACATAATTTCCCCTCCCTCACAACACCTGCCCTGGGAGGTAGGCCAGGCTAAAAGAGTCACACAATGAGCTTCCAGGGCGGAGTGAAGAATCAAAGCTGGGTCTTCCAGATCCTTGTCTGATGCTCTCACTACCACTCTCCCATTCTAGCTGGCTATCAAACAGTCCTCAGACTAGAAGCAGAGAATAAAGACACAACTAAAAACGATGGGATCCTTCAGGTGAAAGCTGGGTACAACAGAAACCGTGTCCTCTAAAGAGGATTGCCAACCCACAGGTGGGGCCTGGAGATCTCCCACTATTTCCATTGACCTCCAGATGGCAGAGATCGGTTCCCCTGGAGAAAACGGTTGCTTTGGAGGGTGGATTCTCTGTGGCATTTATACCCTGCTGAAGTCCCTCCCCTCCCCAAATCCCGCCCTCCCCAGGCTCCGCCCCTAAAATCTCCAGGAATTTCCCCACACAGACTTGGCAACTCTATGTGATGGTTTGGCTCTTTTTGTAGCAGGTACTCATTTGCATATTAGGCCACACCCCCTAATGTAGCCAATCCTCCAAGAGCTTACAGAGCTCTTCTTACAGGAGCTACTGTAAGCTCTTGGAAGATTGGCTACATTAGGGGTGTGTCGCTTAATATGCAAATGAGTACCTGCAGGGGAGCATGCATTCAGTCAGTGCCTTTTAGGGCAAGCTGAGGTAACAATATGCTCATCTCCTCACTGGGCCTTCCAGGGGGAACCCTAGGACCCAACCGGTTCTACGAATTAGTCCTATAAAAATCAGTGGATAGCCCAGGCAAGCCTGATCTCATCAGATCTCGGAAGCTAAGCAGGGCCAATTCTGGCAAGTACTTGGAAGGGCAACCTCCAAAGGAATACCAGGGCCAGAATGCAGAGGCAGGCTAATCAAGCCACATCTCTGAAAAACATCCAAGCCCCCAGTAGGGGTCGCCAGAAGTCAACCATGACTTCCAGGCGAAACACAAACACACATACATAATTTTTAAAAATCAGTGGAAACAGTACACTAAGAACAGCAGGCCAAAATCAACAATGGCCCACACCTGCATTCTCTGTTATGGTCCCCACCTGATGAAAAAGCCTGCCTGAGGAAGAAGAAAAAGTGATTGGGTTTATACCCCATTGCCCTTAACTACCCGAAGAAGTCTCAGAGCGGCTTAAAAGGTAAAGGTAAAGGTTCCCTTGCTCGAAAGCCAGTCGAATCCGACTCTAGGGTTGCGGTGCTCATCTCCGTTTCAAAGCCGAAGAGCCAGCGCTGTCCGAAGACGTTTCCGTGGTCATGTGGCCGGCATGACTAAACACCAAGGCGCACAGAACGCTATTACCTTCCCACCTAAGTGGTACCTATTTATCTACTTGCAATGTCTTGCTTTCGAACTGCTAGGTTGGCAGGAGCTGGAACTAGAGACGGGAGCTCACTCCGTCTTGCGGCACCCGGGTTTTGAACTGCTGAACTACTGACCTTCCACAGCCTGCAGTTCAGCGTCTTAACCACTTGAGCCACCGCATCTCCCCCCACAACAGACACCCTGTGAGGTAGGTGGGGCCGAGAGAGCTCTTTTGAGGAGAGAAAACAGCTCTGAAAGAACCTGTGACTGACTCAAGGTCACACCAGCAGCTGCAATTGGAGGAATGTGGAATCCACCCTGGTTCTCCTAGATTAGACTCTGCGCTCCTAACCACTACACCAAACTGGCTAGGAAGGCTCCTGTTCTCCTGGCTCTCTGCAAACTATGCAAAACCGAATTATTCAGGAAGATTTTTTGGCCAGGGCTGAAATGGTTCAGAAAGATACTTTGGTGAAGGGATAGGGACTGTGGGCTATACTACTCCATTGCTGTAAGTATGCTCCTACTACGTACCTTCTGCATCGTTTAACATGTCATGTTTAAATGCTCATGCTGTGTTTCAGCTCTGTTTGAGAGTTCTGCTTATTTTCAGATTCCTGCCATTTCAACCCTCTTGCGTTGTTTATTGACCGTCCCATTTTGTTGATTGTGTTTGACTTCCGCTGTGTAATCCACCATGAGTCTTAATGAGACGGGTGGACTATAAAACACTGAAATAAACAAACCAGCAGTTGCACAGTTTTTCCACGAGCTTTTGGATAACAGTGGCACACACCGTTTCAGGAGAACATGGTGGTGCCCTCATGCGTACAACCAGGGGTCGTTTCGTAGAAAAAGAGCTAGGGGAACTCATTAGCATAACTCATTAGCATATGCCACACACCGACATCACCGGAACTGTGTCATACGGCCACACCCCCTGACATCACCGGAAGTGTGTCATAAGGCCACACACCCCGCCCCCAACGGTCCCGGCCGCCGCCG
>NW_015163171.1:212507-216658 GCF_001447785.1 Gekko japonicus
ACTGAATGAGGGCCGGAAGCGGGGCGGCTGGAAGCAGGGGGCAGGGCTTCGTCATGTGCCCCCCCCGTACCTCACCCGAAGGAACTGCGATCCCCCGCGATCCCCCCCGAAATGACCTCTGTGTACAACCAAGGAATAGGGAAAATATCTCTCAGACCTATGGAAGGGACAGCCCAACATATTAGATTAATGGGTTTTGTTGGTGCTAGAAAGTGCTGTCAAGTCACAGCTGAATTATGGTGACCCCTTGAGGGGTTTTTCAAGGCAAGAGATGAACAGAGGTGGTTTGCCATCGCCTGCCTCTGTGTTGCAGCCTTGGACTTTCTTGGTGGTCTCCCATCTGAGTGCTAATCAGGACTGACCCTGCTTAGCTTCTGAGATCTGACAAGACCAGGTTAGCCTGGGCATCAACAGTTTTTAGCTTTTTGAGAGTCAGTTTGGTGTAGTGGGTAAGTGCGTGGACTCTAATCTGGGAGAACCGGGTTTGATTCCCCACTCCTCCACTTGCAGCTGCTGGATGACCTTGGGCGTCATAGTTCTGTCAGAGCTGTTCTCTCAAGGACAGTTCTGGAAAGAGCTCTCTCAGCCCCGCCTACCTCACAGGATGTCTGTTGTGGGGAGGGGGAGGGAAAGGGGTTTGTAAGCCGCTCTGAGACTCCAAGTGAAGGGTGGGGTATAAATCCAATCTCTCCTTCTTCTTCTTTGTTGTTTCCAGTTGACTCACAAAGGCCCTGGTTGCAAGTTCTGCAGATCCAACCCCCCCACCCCTCAGTATCTGTCTATGTGCCCACTCTCATATGTGTCTCTAAGCTGGTTTGTCATCCTGTGCACGTAGCAAAGGGAAGAAGGAATCTACATCCCGCCCTCCTCCGGGCAGCACAGAGTTAACTTTGGGGAGAATGAGGAATTTGTTATTTGCTGAGGCACTTCCTCTCAGCTAACAATAATAAAAAGCCCATAAGGAGGGACACACGTGGGATCGGTTCCATGCAGCAGATAGAGGCCGGTGACCCCGCCAGGCCGGGAGGAAGCCTCCTGCATTATCTGACGTTCCCATTTGGTCTCCTTGGCAGCCTCTCGCTCTGCAGCGGCTGCAGAAATCAAGATGTGCTTCCTTCCAAACAAAGCTAACGCTCCCCAAGGTCTGTCTCTACCATGGCAACCATTCATCCCCCACCACCAACGAATCCCCACACACACATGCAAGGCATGAGGCCAGATGGACCCAAGTTCACATCAGCGTTACTTTAACCTAAAAGCCACCTCCAAAGCAGCCTCTCTGTCCTGGCAGTTGGGGTGGTCCAACTGATAGCACCTTGGACTGCAAATCAACATTCCAAGACTCAGAGACAGTTCCAAACTCCAGTTGGGGCCTGGAGATCCCCAGAATCACGACTGCTCTCCGGATGGCAGGGATCAGTTTCTCAAGGGGAATGGATGCTCCCCTCTCCAGACCTACCCTCCTCCGGCTCCTCCCCCAAATCTCCAGAAATTTCCTAACCCGGAGTTGGTATCCCTACTCCCATTTTTGCTGTGTCTATGTGGTGGAGAAAGTACTCACATACACCTAAACATTTTTTCAGAGAAAAATAATAGGCACAGTTGTTTCTTGTTAAACAAGGAGTCCCAGAGATGTAATTCGTAGAGGTTATCATGCATCCTTGCATGGGGGAAAAATAAATTGGTGACTCCCCCCCACCCAAATTATTGGGAGGGGGATGAACTTGGGGTTTCCCCATGGATTGACAAATAATAGCTGCCATTCAGCAATTCATAATAGTTTTAGGAATACACACCAAAATGACTGCATGCGGTTTTGTTGTTACATTCCCTCAAAGAATTAGTCAACATTTTCCCTCAACCTGAAATGCGCATTTCTCCACACAGGAGTCCCTTACCACACCCACTGCACATTCCTATCTCCTCTAGTGCCACAAGAGTCAGAATTTCTCAACACACTAGCTAGGTTACAACGTTCAGTTCCCAAAGATGCCAAACTTCTGGGTGCCAGGCAAAATAGTACCACAGGCAAAATAGTACCACCACTTGGGGTGAGGGGTCAGAAATGTGCACATAAGGGGGAAAATAGGTACAGTGGTGTTTCAAATGAGAGGGCGTGCACTCAGGAAGTACAGTAACCCTTGAAGTTCATACAGTAATGGCTTCAAACAGACCCTAAACGTGCAACAGGTCTGAACTCAAACTTTGATATCCAATTACACCGGAAACAGAGCAATTAGCAGCAGAACGTTCCTCCTATAGCAACAGTGGGACCCACCCCATTTGTTGTTCTGGTTAGGATTGAGGTGTGATCTGCAATTGCTCCAGCAATCCTGCTCTGCTGTAGACCAGAGTCAGGTGTGAGAGAAAAGGGATAGAGCACACGGTTTGCCTGCAGATAGTTCTGTTTTCCCTTGACATCTCCCAGGAAAGGGTGCGGCAATAGACCTCTCTCCTAGGAAAGTTGCTGCCAAACAGAATAGACGAGAGAACTAGATGGGTACAATGACTTGACTTAGCTTGAGTTCGGTTGAATATTGTGCTGTGTTAGTGCTATAGCGACCATGCATGCCTGGATTGTGTTGCTAACACACAGGCAAACCCAACTTTAACTTATTGGTATAGCACAATATCAAACAAAGTGTGGGTGCATCTTCAGTAGAAGGAACTGTTGTGTGTTCAAGACCCTTGAGTAAGCCGTGGGCTTCTCATACAATGCCCCCGTGCTCCTTTTCAATGAGAGTTGCAGTGTGATCTTACACAGTTACACCCTTCTGAACCCACAGACTTTAATGGATTTAGGAGGGTGTAAGTCCACATGGGACTGCAGGGCTAATGAGCCAATCAAAGACTGCCCAGGAAAGGGAAACAGGGTGATATCATGCACTCACCAGTCCGAGGGATTCAGTCCAGATGCTGCAAATCCAGTTTAATCCTGAGTTCAGTCTGAACTCGATCAGCTGTGTTGGTTGCCCCGTCGCAGCTCTTCCCTGGGCTGGCTGCGTTTGCTAAGAATTCTCCTCCCCTGATAAACTGGGCAGACTCAAATCTTTGTGTTTTTTTTTAACTCCCTGGACACTCAACGACCTGCCTCTTGCTGGATGCTCCACCTCTCAAAGCATAGTTTCAGCTTCAACCATGTTAGAAATCAAAGAAACAACATTTCCTGTCAGGGCTGCCCATAAAGTGTGTCACACTTAAAAAGAAAACAAAACACCTTTCAACCCCCTCTTCTTCCTCCTGTAAAAGTTTAGTGCAAACTGTGAAGAAGAAAAAAACCATGTCAGATGTATTATAAGACAGACTGAACACAAATGTTGAACCCTGTGTCTGTTCACCCCATGTAAACACAGAAAAGGAGCAATAAAGATGACAGACTGGGATGCCTTCTCCTGAGGTGATGAAAGGCCTTGGCCTCAGACCGTTGGGTCATCAGGGGACCAAACCAGGCCATATGGTTAGACGCTGTGTTATCGTTGTGTTATATGGCAGGGGGTAGGCAATGTATGGCTTCAGGGCCAAATGTGGCTCAGTAAGGAACCATATGTGATTCTTTAAAATAACAACAACTAAATCTTTAAGTTAAATTGTCAGTGGGATGCTAGAATAAGCAGTATTGGAAGGGGATGGCAGGCAAAGAAAATCAAAATTAAAGAGGCTGTCTAGGGACGGACATATCTATCTATCTAATTTTTGTTCTCTCCTATGCAAAGGTCCCCTCTTGTCCTTTTTATCCTCACAACAACCCTGTGAAGCAAATTAGGCCAAGGGACCATTCAAACATCATCTAAGGCGCTTCAAGGCAAAGAAAAGAGGAAGAGTCCAGTAGAGTAACAAAATTTGTGGCAGGGTACATGCTTTCATGAGTCACTGCTCACCTCTTCAGATACACTCACAAAAGCTCGTACTCTGCCACAATTTTTGTTATTCTTTAAAGTGCCACAGGACTCTTGCTCTTTTCTACTGCTACAGACAGCCTAACACAGCTACCCATCTTGATCCAAGGCAAAACGGGGATTGGATCCTGAGTCTCTAGCACTCCAACCACAATAATTCTAGACAAAATTAGACCACCATCTCCGCTGTATAGAATGGGACAGAAATGTCAATAACCAGGTAGCAGTTGACAGGGGTCGTTTCGTAGAAAAAGA
>NW_015163171.1:216949-221688 GCF_001447785.1 Gekko japonicus
GTACGTTCGAGGAGGTCTTTTTTTATCGACCATTTTCGGCAGCATGCCACGGGTTGGCCACGGGTGCGCTCCACTTGCCAGATGTTGTGGTGTGATCACAGCCGGAAAATCCGCCATCCAATTGTGGCTCTCCCACAGCAAATTCACCGTGTGAACGGGGCCTATATCTCTATAGAGGAAACTTCCATTATTAGATTGTTCAGTAAAATATATTTGTTGCCCTCTTTGCTGTCTCCAGATAATGGTAACGATCATCGAGCTAATAAAAGCAGTCATATACATCTTTTGAAGGGTTCAGAATATTTAACTTGTATCATTTTGCTGTACTGCTACAACAACCTTGTGAGGTAGATCAGCCTATAATCCTCACAGCACAGATTAGAATACTGAGCTCTGAATGGCTTGCTTAAGTGTCTAAGACAAGATTTGCACCAGCCGTGTCTTTATTTGCAAGCCAAGCTTTTAAGCACTCCACTGTACCCAACGACCCTCAAAACATATTTTTGAGACCGAAGGCTGGATGGATTGGCATTTGAAGACACACTTTCCCCCATCCTTTTTTCTTTGGCTGCTTGAACTTTTCTCCCTGACATCAGGTTTTGATCTGGTGTGGGGAGGACCCCAGAAATGTGGACAAACTTGGTCATGTATAATGAAACAGCAATCTATTATGGGCTGGGGTCTTGCTATACAAACAATCCATATGCATTAGGAGTGGGTAGCTGCTGAGAGAAAGGAATGGGAATATGAATTCTTGAGTCTGGGGAAAATGAATCATGGATGGAAAAGCTCAGGAAATTTAGCTGGTGAACTATTTTGCTGTCTACGGGGGATAGGATTTCCCAAGTGTGCTAAATCTGAAGCAAAACATGAAGGAAGGAGGACCCAGTGTAAGGATGCCCCCGCCTCTCTTGGCTGTGGCGGGGGGGTTGGGGGGGCAGGGTTGCCAGATCGAGGGTGGGAAACTCCTGGAGATTTGGGGGTGGAGCCTGGAAAGGACAGGGACCTCAGTGGGGTACAGTGCCACAGAATCCACCCTCCAAAGCATCCAATTTCTCCAGGGGAACTGATCTCTATAGTCTGGAGATGAGCTGTAATTCCAGGGGATTCCTCAGGTCCCACCTGTAGGTTGGCATCCCTAACCCAGCAGAAGAAGAGAAAATAGTTTATGTCACTCTGAGCTCTTTGGAGACAGGGTGAGAGAGAGATTGATTGAAAGGTGGATAGATAGATTTAGGAGGTCTATTACAGAACAATTGTTAGGATTCACACACCTGGCCCTACGCTTTTCGGGGTTCAGACGTTTCCCGAGAAGTTAAATCTCAAGGAGGAAGCTGATCCGTCATGCCTCTGGAGCACATAAACACAAATGTCAGGGCTTCCCTTTCCCATGTCCCCACAACCACTTATCCAGAACAGCCGTTGCTGAGCATACTTGAATTGCAGCCACCCTGTAAGGGGAAATCACCCACAGCGCGATTAAGCATTCTGTTCCTCATTCTTAAGTCTGAGCAGAAAGAAGAAACCGCGGCAGTCACACTTTACAAGCACGCCCTGCTTCAGAATCGATAGAAACCAGTATGTAAGTAAGGCAGGTCTCTGCAGATTAAAGGGAGGTGGAGACGAGGTGGCCAAGAGAGTAATCGTATGCGCAGGGAAGCATTTTGGGGGGAAATTCAGGAAACCGTGTTTGGTGCTAAGAATCAAAGTGTCACAAGCAGTGTTCCCTCTAAGCTGAGTTAGTGTGAGCTAGCTCACAGTTTTTTAGCTTCTGGCTGACACATTTTTGTCTTAGCTCAGGAAGGATGGCTCCAGAGTAAACGAATCTGTGCAGTAGTCAAATCACTCGCTCACAACTTCAATGCCAGTAGCTCACAAAGTAGAATTTTTGCTCACAAGACCCCACAGCTTAGAGGGAACATTGATCACAAGGCGTGTCTAGGGATCGGGGTTGCCAGCTCTTGGTGGGGAAATACCTGGGGAGTCTGGGGAGGACGGAGTTTGGGGAGGGGAGGGGCCTCAGCAGGATACAATGCCATAGAATCCTCCCTCCAAAACAGCCAGGGGACTGATTCCTATTGCCTGGAGATCAATTATAATAGCGGGATATCTCTAGGTCTCACCTGGAGGTTGGCAACCCTACATAGGGATAAGATGCTCTCAGAACAGGAGACCTGAGGGACACCCAAGGAAATCAGTTGGTGAGATGTTCCAAATTAAGAAAGCTCCTCCTGACATTGACCTATACCAGCTACTGGTTTCTTTTAAAAACCGCCTAGACAAAAATTCATGAAGGGCAAGTCGGTCAATACTTATCAGCTATGATAGCCTAGTGAATCCTCCGTGGTCATAGGTGGTATAAAGGTAAAGGTCTCCCTTGCTCGAAAGCCAGTTGAATCCGACTCTAGAGTTGCGGTGCTCATCTCCGTTTCAAAGCCGAAGAGCCAGCGCTGTCCAAAGACATTTCCGTGGTCATGTCACCGGCATGACTAAACGCCAAGGCGCACAGAATGCTGTTACCTTCCCACCAAAGTGGTACCTATTTATCTACTTGCAATTTCTTGCTTTTGAACTGCTAGGTTGGCAGGACATAGGTGGTATACCCAGGGCTATTTTTGGGCAGGAACGCAGAGGAACGGAGTTCCGGCTAGCTTCAGAGTTGGCCACGCCCACTATGCCCAAAACCTCTGCGTACGTGGCTACAGAGGGAAGGCCTGGAGAGCGACGACCCCCCCCAAACTCCAAGGTGGGGGGCGGCGGCGGGGAGACCCTGGAAGGATCGGGGAGGTGTTTAAATGCCTCCCTGTCCCTTTCCCGGGTTGTTCAAGGGCCGGCTTGCCCGGGCTCCCCACAGCCAAGGGAAGGCATGGGGGTGTGGCCTAATAGGCTAAGGAGCTCCACTGTTGGGGGTGTGGCCTAGTATGCTAATGTGTTTCTGCTGTTGGGTGTGGCCCATTATGCTAATGGCTTTTTCTACAAAAAAAGCCCTGGGTATACCACAGAGTAACAGTTGTTGGAGGAGGGGAAACACCTGGAGTGGTCCCTTACTTTTTTGCCTTGCTTTTTAGACTTCCTGGAAACACGGAGGAGGTTTTTACCGAAAACAGAGGACTGGATTCTATATCAGATCCAGGAAAGCCATTGTTATGTTTTTATGCTATTGGAAACATCTAAGATGAGTGAGTGTGTGTCTGACTGTTACCCTTTGGTAAAGAAAAATACAGCCAAAAGGAAAGACACACTGACAAGAGAAATGGCACAATTAAAAAAAGAAAAGAAAAGCCACTGTCTTCCTAGGGGCTAGAAACCCTTCTAAGCTGAAGTGAGAATTATCTCTGCAACGTGTGCTAAAACATTTATTACCACAAAGAACATTTGGACACACCTACCACTTTTGGAAGGAGCTACATCATCAATACATCCAATTCTCAACATGCCTAATTCTGTGGATACTTAAATCCAGATACTGGAGCCATGAACAGACAAGACAGATATTCCTATACAGCTGAAAAATGCCCCAATATTTCAGAAAAATATGGAGAGAGAAAATGAATGGACATGGGGAGGTTTTAAAATACCCCAAATTAATATAAGCAGCACCTGTAGCTTTTTTTAAAAAAACACATCCTCAGTGGCCATTGCCACACAACCACAACAGTATTGCCAGTCTTCAAGCCTTGGTTTGTCAGTAAAGGGCAGGGGGAGGGGCAGGGCCCTTTCCAGGGCTGTTTGGGCCTTTGAAGGAGAACTCATCAGGGGCAGATCAGGCAGCAGCCACTGGGCAACTTGCTACCATCTGACTTGCATGACTCACCCAGGCTCAGCTGTTTACTACTGTTCCAGAGCAGCCACCCCGGGAGAGCCAGTGTGGAGTCATAATTACTAGCATCTGGGAGGCTCAGGTTTGGATCACCATTTTGCCATGGAAGCTTATTGGGTGACCTTGGGTCAGTTACATATCCTCAGCCTAATTTACCTCACAGGACTGTTGTGAGGATTAAAAAGGAGAGAATGATGCAATCTGCTCTGGGTCCCCATTGTGGAGAAAATGGGGTATAAATGAAGTAATAACTGTTTCTGAAGATGGGAGGCATGAAGATGGGTAGGTCGGTGAGTGGGAGAGAAGTAAAGCAGGGAAAGGTGAGGATATGGGGGGTTGCCAGGAGGAGGGAAGAGGAAATAGTGTGGGGAAAGGGATACAGGGGAAATGAAGCCCCACCCCCATAAGTACTTGGGGGTTCCTTCCCATGCAACCGGGACTGGCCTGACATGCAACTGGGCCATAATTTTCCTAGGTAGAGGGTGCCAGAGGAAAGGAAGGAGGGAAAGCTAGGGGAGGCAGATGAAGGTAGGTTGGCTGGTGGGTGGGAAGGAGAAAAAGAAGCAGGAAAAGGGGAGAGGTTATGTGGGCTTTCATGGAAGGAAATACTAGGGAGGAGGAAATGAAATGCCTCCTGCAACTCTTTGCAGGTCCCCCACTTTTAAATAATATAAATGCTGAATAAATAAGATTCTTTTTGTTGGGGGGGGGATTAGTGTTGCTTTGTGGCATTTTTTGGGGGGAAATGCAAATGATAAAAGAGAATTCTTGGGTTGAACTTAGCCGTGGGACAGGGAAAACTGGTTCCCGCAAGCTCAGCTTGCCAGGCCAAAAGGAGGCCCTTGTTAGCAGAAACTTGCAAGAGAGAAGAAGTTCCACCATAAACAACAGTGTTTCAATTGCTGACAAAGGGAGGTTT
>NW_015163172.1:0-5065 GCF_001447785.1 Gekko japonicus
GAGGAGGGCAACGGAGATGGCGAGGGGTCTGGGAACCAAGTCCTCTGAGGAAAGGCTGAAGGAGCTGGGTCTGTTTAGCCTGGAGAGGAGACGACTGAGAGGGGATATATGAGAACCACCTTCAAGGACTTGGAAGGGCTGTCCTTTGGAGGATGGTGCGGAGTTGTTTCCTGTTGCCCCAGAAGGTCGGACCAGAACCAACGGGTTGAAATGAAATCAGAAGAGCTTTCGGCTAAACATGAGGAAGAACTTCCTGAGGGTTAGAGGGGTTCCTCAGTGGAACAGGCTTCCTCGGGAGGAGGTGGGGGGCTCTCCTGCTTGGGAGGTTTTCAAACAGAGGCTAGGTGGCCATCCGACAGCAATGCGGATCCTGTGAACTTAGGCAGGTCGTGAAAGGGAGGGCAGGAAGGGTCAGGAAGCCAGTTTTCTCCAGGCCAGTTTGGCCCCGGGGATCCTGGAGGTTTTCTGCCCTCTTCTGGGCATGGAGCAGGGGTCACTGCGTGTGTGTGTGTGGGGGGGGGAAGTATTTGTGAATTCCCTGCATTGTGCTAGATGACGCTGGAGGTCCCTTCCAACTCTACGATTCCATCATTTGGAGGTCAGTGTCATCTCCTTAGACAGGCAGTGGCTCTCCAGGGTCTCAGGCAGAGGTCCTTCCCATCACCTCCTGCCAAATCCCTTACCTGGAGATGCCGGGGATTGAACCAGGGACCTTCTGTATGCAAAGCAGAGGCTCTTCCACTGAGCCACGGCCCCCCTGCAGACATTCAGACACCTCCACCCTCGCCCAGTGTTTTCTAAACACATCAGGCACTCCGGGACACTAGAAGGGGAGTGTGCAGCTGGGAAAGGATGATAAATTAAGACTAATGGCTCACGACAGAGGCAGGGGCCTCACGGTGCTTTCCCTTCCCCACTCAGATGCATGAGCCCCACGCTGGAACGGACACACAGCGGGGAGGCCCAGCGTCTGAAATTAAGTGCGCGCACGCAGACAACCCCCAACCGCCACCCGCGGCTCTTTGGAAATCGCACCAGCAATTAAGGTGCTGACGGAGGGATACTTCCTCAGGTACAAGGAAAGCTTGGGGCACTCAGAGGACGAGGCGCCCCTGCTGCAGAAGGCCGACTGTGAAGGAAAACTGCAGGGAGTTCGGGGGAAGCAAATTGTGGGTTTACTGCGCAAGGAAGTTCTGCGGCAACAGAGCAGAGTTGGGGGGGGGGGACAGTTGTCTTCTCCACCGGGGGCCGCCTTGGCTTTATCTGGTCTTTTTTCTGGACCGGTTCAGCCAGCTCTCGGTGTTGGATGTGGCCGAATGCTGCGAGCTCTTTGGATCCCGGCCCCTCTGGGCTCATTAAATCTGGCCGGGAGGTGACAGGAGACCCCCTCGAGAGAGATTATTAATTTCTCTCTCTCTCTGTCTCAGGGTCGCTTCCCTAGTTCCTTAAAGGAGGCTATAATTAGGCCATTGCTAAAAAGCCTTCCTTAGAGGAAAGGGAACTAGCCGATTACCGCCCCAGTGTCAAATTCACCCTTCCTGGGAAAGGTGACGGAGAGAGAGGAGTCTCTGAACAGCTTCGGGTCTCTTTGGACGAGACTTCTGCACTCAATCCACTCCCGTCCAGCTTCAGGCCTGGTTTCGGGACAGAGGCCGCCCTTGTAGTTCTTCTGGACGACCTCAGTTTGTAGCTGGATCAAGGCTAGAGATGTAAAATTTCCGGAATTTTTGAAGCTCGGAAAAAACCCAGTTATTTTCCGGGGGAAAACGGACATTTTCGGAAAAATTGAAAAAAATGCTACATTAGCATTTCTTTTGTCTTTTCTAGATTAAGTCATTATTTGGAACATATTTGAACACCTTGTCTTAAAGTATTTTATTCATCATGTTAAAATAAAACGTTCCATAATCAATTTTTTTTCTTTTCTTTTCTTTTTCAATTTTTCCAGGCTTCAGGAAAAAAACGGAAAAAAACCGTTTCCCCCCCGAATTTTTCTGGTTTTTTTCCGGGACTTCACATCTCTAATCAAGGCAGCTCAGCGCTTCTGATCCTGTTGGATCTCTCCGCAGCGTTTGATACGGCAGAGGACTCGATTTCGGTCCACCGTCTGGCCTCTCTTGGGATCCGTGGCACAGCCTTATCTTGGTTTGCCTCATTTCTCCGGAGACTCAGTCAGAGGGTGTTCTCTGGGGCCCTGGGGTACCCTTGGTCTATGCGGTACCCCAGGGCCTGGGCCTGGCTCTGATGCTGCTGAACACTATTTAACAATGCTGATTCTGTGAACTTCGGCAGATCACGGGAAAGGAGGGCGGGGAGGGTTGCCTCAGTGCTTAGTCCTCGTGGCCCTTTCTTGCACGCCCACTTTTGGGTCAGGAAGCCATTTTTCGCCAGGCCAGTTTGGCCGGGGATCCTGGAGGTTTTTTGGCCATCTTCTGGGCATGAAGCAGGGGTCCCTGGGGGTGTGGAGTAAAAAGGTAAAGGTTTCCCTTGCTCGAAAGCCAGTCGAGTCCGACTCTAGGGTTGCAGTGCTCATCTCCGTTTCCAAGCCGAAGAGCCAGCGCTGTCCAAAGACGTTTCCGTGGTCATGTGGCCGGCGTGACTAAACACCAAGGCGCACGGAACGCTGTGGAGGGGGGGGAGGTATCCTGCCTTGTGCAAGGGGGGTTGGACTAGATGAAGATGACCCTGGAGGTCCCTTCCAACTCTGTGATTCTGTGATTCTATCCAGTGGGGCTCGTCAGGAGGTTTTGGGGCTGGTGGCCACCAGTATGGTGACGGCACCCAGCTCTTCCTCCTGTTGGAGAAACAACCGGAAGAGGTGCTCTCTCCTATGACCCAGCGCCAGGATACCATGATTGAGTGGCCGAGGCGGAGCCGGGTAAAACTTAATCCATCCAAGACTGAAGCCAGCGGGGGCACTGCAGCCTCCAAGCTCTGGATGGAGTCCAGCTCTCACTGGCGGACCCCGTGAACAGCCTGGGGGTCTGGCTGGATGCCTCTCTTACCTTGGAGAACCCGGTGACCCCAGTTGCGGGGCAGGCTTCCCCCTACCTCCCCCAGGCCCGTCTGCTGGCCCCCCGTCTGTCCCAGTGATTCATGCCACAGTCACCTCCAGAATGGACTACTGCAATTTGCTCTTTGCTGGCCTGCCCTTGAAGGCGCCTCAGAGACTTCATGCTGTCCAAAACGCAGCTGCCGGGCTTCCCACTCGAACGTCTTGGTCTTCGCCTACGCAGCCTGTCTTGAAGCAGCTGCACTGGCTGCTGGTTTTGACCTTTAAAGCCCTAAATGGTCTGGGACCGTAATACCTGAGGGACCGCCTCTCCCTTTAGAACCCCCTTCGGCAGCCGCGCTTGTCATCTTCCGCCCGACGGGTGGCATGTCTGGCGTCCAGCAGGGCGAGGGCTTTTTCCCAGTTTAGCCCTGTCCCGGTGGAAAGCCCTCTCAGACGAGACCTAGGCCCCGTGGGGCCTCCCTAGGTCCCGCAGGGCCTATACGGCTGACCTTTTCTGTCAGGCCTTCCCCGGTGAAGTGCATTTTTGCGGCTCGATGCTGGATCTACCACTATCAGTTGTAAACGGTTCGCTTTTCAGACTCTGCGTTTTACACTGTTTTACTATATTTATCACCTCTGCTTTTATACGACTGTGAACTGCTCGGAGCGGCGCTTTTGGGGGAGGGGCGGTATATAAATTAAAACAATTAATGAATAAATGAACGGTGGCACACTAGGCTGGGGCAGACATAAGGCTGACTCTGTGCAAACGATGGCTGGCCAGCTAGAAGCCACTGTTGGCATGGATGTCCCCCTCCCCCTTCTTCCGACAGTGACTTTCACAGAATCATAGAGCTGGAAGGGTCTCTAGAGGGCATCTAGTCCAACCCCCCTGCTCAGTGCAGGATCAGCCGAGAGCCTCCCTGACAAGGGTTTGTGAAGCTGCTGCTTAAAGACTGCCCAGGGAGGGGGAGCTTGCCACCTCCCGAGGCAGCAAATTCCACCGCCGAGCTCCTCTTACTGTAAAAAAAATCCCCCCCCCCCGATATCCCAGCTGGTACCTTTTAAAAAGGGCAGAAAATGGCAACTCGGATGATAAAAGGGTTGGGACACTTTCCCTGTGAGGAAAGGTTAAGGCGCTTGGGGCTCTTTAGCTTGGAGAAACGACGACTGAGGGGTGACATGATTGAGGTTTGTAAGATTATGCATGGGAAAGAGCAGGTAGAGAAAGAGGTACTTTTCTCCCTTTCTCACAATACAAGAACTCCTTTTGGGCACTCCACGAAATTGCTGAGCGGTCGGGTTAGAACGGATAAAAGGAAGTCCTTCTTCACCCAAAGAGTGATTCACACATGGAATTCACTGCCACAGGAAGTGGTGGCGGCTACAAGCATGGACGGCTTCAAAAGGGAATTAGATAAGCATATGGAGCAGAGGTCCATCAGTGGCTATTAGCCACAAGGTATAGATAGGGGCTCTGGGGCAAGTGATGCTCTGTCATCTTGGTGCTTGGGGGGGTCAACAGTGGGAGGGCTCCTAGTGTCCTGGCCCCACTGGTGGACCTCCTGATGGCCCCTGGTATTTTGGGCCACTGTGTGACACAGAGTGTTGGACTGGATGGGCCTTTGGCCTGATCCAGCATTGGCGTCTCTTATGTTCTTATGTTCTTTCCACCTGTAATTTAAACCCATTATTTTGAGTCCTCTCCTCTGCTGCCAACAGGAACGGCTCCCGGCCCTCCTCCGATCCGCAGCCTTCCAAACACTTCCACAGAGCCATCCTTTCCTCTCTCGGCTGCCTCTTCTCCAGACTGAACATTCCCGAGTCCCTTGGCCTCTCATTCCCACTCAACCATGCATCGCCAGTGCAAGCCAGGGTTAACATTAATCCTGGTTCTCTCACAAACCAGAAATGGGAGACCGTGGTTTGAAATGGGTTGAAGAGCCACCATTACCGAGAAGGGTAACTTCCGACACGGCGTCAAATGATGTGGAATTCACAATCACGGCTAATCCTGGTAAGGGAGGGGGACTTTTTCCCAAGAGGGAAGGAAGGAACATACATTCTCAG
>NW_015163172.1:5297-10294 GCF_001447785.1 Gekko japonicus
AGAGAGGCCGAGGCCTTCCCCTGAGAAGAACCTAAGAAGAGCCCTGCTGGGTCAGACCAGGGAGGGTCCATCCAGTCCAGCCTCCCGTCTCACACAGGGGCCAACCAGTTCCTCTGGAGGGCCAACAACAGGGCAGAGAGGCCCAGGCCTTCCCCTGAGAAGAACCTCAGAAGAGCCCTGCTGGGTCAGACCAGGGAGGGTCCCTCCAGTCCAGCCTCCCGTCTCACACAAGGGCCAGCCAGTCCCTCTGGAGGGCCAACAACAGGGCAGAGAGGCCCAGGCCTTCCTAAGAACCTAAGAACATCCCTGCTAGATCAGACAAATGGTCCATCTAGTCCAGCACCCTGACTCACAGTGGCCAACTGGTTCCTCTGGTCGGCATAGAGGCCGAGGCCTTCCCCTGATGTTGCCTCCTGGCTCAGGGACTCAGAGGTTCAGTGCCTCTGAATGTGGAGGTTCCCCTCCGTCACCATGGCTAGTAGACAGAACTATCCTCGAAGAATCTAACTCATCCCCCTTTAAAGCTGTTTATTCCTGTGGCCATCACTACACCCTCTCAGTGTAAAGAAGTAGGTGTGTGTCCGTGTCTGTCCCCCCCCGTATCTACCTGCTACTTGAGTTACGAAGCAGACCAATGAGGATTTCCAAGGGAGGCAAACCCGGAGGGCTGGAGACACCAGGGCGCGCGCGCGGGGATACCTGATAAAGTCGCTGTACTCCATCCAGAAGACCCCCTCGCTGCTCCCGTGGGGCATCAGCTCATGCCGCAGGTGCGCGGGCCAGTGGGGCCACTCGTCAGACCAGCTGCCGTTCCAGGAAAAACGGCCCCAGGGGTTGCGGAGTCGCAGCAGCCTGGGAGGGTGGAAAGAAGGCGGCAATGGGAACCCCCCGTACTGAATCTGGCCCCAGAGAGACCCAGACGGAAACGGCATCACCCAAGGCAGACTCCGCCTGACGTGGCTCACACGAGCGTCAGAGCCATCCATGTTCTATCGTGGTTCCGGAGGGTAGCCACGTCGGCCTGCAGGGGAACAGCCCTATCCGAGTCCGGGAGCTTTCCAGAGTTAAAGCTCCGTCGGTCAGATTCAAGTAGGAACGGAGATCTGTAAGAGGCGGTGGGGCATTTAGGGGCACTGCCCCCTCATTCATGCCCCACAACTCCTGCTGCCCCTGCCCGCTTGCCTGGCTCATTCGCTTCTGCCGCTACAGGAGAAGGAGAGCCAGCTGGCCGGTGCAGCGAATACTCGGCAAGTATGCACTCTCTGCTACAGAGCCAGTTTTGTTTAGTGGTTGAGTGTGCGGACTCTGATCTGGGAGAACCGGGTTTGATTCCCCACTCCTCCACTTGCACCTGGCTGGATGGCCTTGGGTCAGTCATAGGTTCTCTCAGAGCTGTCCTTGAAAAAGAGCTGTTTCTCTCAGAGCTCTCTCAGCCCCACCGACCTCACAGGGTGTCTGTCTGTTGTGGGGAGGGGAAGGGAAAGGAGTTTGTGAGCCGCTCTGAGACACCTTTGGGTAGTGAAGGGCCACGGGGTATGAATCCAATCTCTTCTCTCTTCTTCTACAGTAGTGGGTGGGCGAGGCCTGCCTCTACTGTAGCACGGAGCATATACTTGCTGAGTATTAATCACACTGGCGGCATTCCTTCTCTTGTAGCGGCCAAGGCAAACGAGTGTGGCTGGCAGGTAAGGAAAGACCCTTGGTCTTCTTTGCCTGACGATGGAACATCTCCCCCCCCCCTGCATTCCCAGTGCCCCACCACCCGCAATTTCCTGGCTACGCCCCTGCTAAAGAGCACTGTAAGCTCCAACCTGAGTTCGCTCACAGCTTAGAACAATGGACACCCCCACCCCCCAGGCTGAAGAGGGATGTAAGATTCTTATGTCACTACCGATGTTAATCTTCTGTCCCCAAGGACTGTCCCCTGCTCTAATCAAGATGATTAGACTGTGCACTGGTAACTTCGCATCTTTGACAAGCATTCTGTGCAACACCCCTCCCACCTTCTGACTGGGATGCAAAGACTCAGAGAGGTCTGTTCCTACTCATATCTGATGAAGGGAGCTTTGACTCTTGGAAGTTCATACCCTCAAAGCTCATATGCCAGTTTGGTGTTGTGGCTGAGAGCAGCGGACTCTAATCTGGGAGAACCTGGTTTGATTCCCCACTCCTCTTCCACATGCAGCCATCTGGGTGACCTAGGGTCAGTCACAAGTCCTCTCAGAGCTGTTCTCTCGGGAGCAGTTCTCGAAATTGCTCCCCCTGCCCCACCTCCCTCACAGGCAGTGTTCCCTCTAAGCTGAGTTAGTGTGAGCTAGCTCACAGTTTTTTTAGCCTCCGGCTCACACATTTTTGTCTTCGCTCAGGAAGGGTGGCTCCAGAGCAAACTACTTTATGCAGTACCCAAATCGCTCGCTCGCAACTTTAATGCCAGCAGCTCACAAAGTAGAACTTTTGCTCACAAGACTCCATGGCTTAGAGGGAGCATTGCTCACAGGGTGCCTGTTGTGGGAAGAGGAAGGGAAAGGAGTTTGCAAGCCACTCTGAGACTCCGAGTGAAGGGCGGGGTAGAAATCCAACTCTTCTCCTTCTTCTCCTCCTCCAAGGTGCTATCGGACTCAAATCTAACTGTTCTACATTATTTGAGTCCAGTGGCACCTTTAAAACCCACAAAGTTTTATTCATGGTATAATCTTTCTTGCGCGAGCACACTTCATCAGGTACAATGGAACAGAGCCTCCTCAACCACTCGTGTTCTGTTCCACCGTATCTGAGGAAGCACATGAAAGCTCATACCTTGAATAAAACTGTGGGTCTCACAGGGGCCCCTCGACTCAAACTCTGTCCTTCTGCTTCAGACCAACACGGCTACCAGTGTTCCCTCTAAGCTGAGCTAGTGTGAGCCAGCTCACAGTTTTTTAGCCTCCGGCTCACACATTTTTGTCTGAGCTCAGGAAGGATGGGGCTCCAGAGCAAACTAATTTAGGCAGCAGTCAAATATCTCGCTCACAACTTTAACGCCGGTGGCTCACAAAGTAGAATTTTTGCTCACAAGACTCCACGGCTTAGAGGGAACATTGACGGCCACCCCACCGGAATCTGTCTTCTGTCATGCTGACCTGAACGCCATTTCTTGGCACACTTCCAACGTGTGACACCTTTCCTCACCTGCATCCTTGCACGTCTCGCACGTCCAATATGGAGTATGCGTGCCGGGGGCGAAGGCCCATGCTCTCGTAGGCTGCGTCGTCCACCTTCATGTTGCCCCCTCCGCAAGAGGCGCCCATCAGAAAACTGGAACGTGTGTGTATGGGCGGGGGCGAGGGAGGGAGAGAGGGAGGCGGGGAGACAGAGAGAGAGACACACACAAACACACACACACGCAAAGAGAGACAAGCAGAGACAAAGAGAGTGAACACAAAGACTTGTACCACAGCAGCAGACCACTGAAGGGAACTGGCAGGGGGGGCTGTTTCATTGGTTTGAAACGTTTCCTGTCTGGCTCTGTCGGGACCATTTGGACGATAAAAGCACAAGGGAAAAGGTTGGTGTTCCCTCTAAGCTGAGTCGGTGTGAGCGAGCTCATCGTTTTTTAGCCTCCGGCTCACACATTTTTGCCTTAGCTCAGGAAGGATGACTCCAGAGCAAACTGGCTCACAACTTTAATGCCAGTGGCTCACAAAGTAGAATTTTTGCTCACAAGACTCCACAGCTTAGAGGGACGCAGTGTATCCCTCTAAGCTGAGTTAGTGTGAGCCAGCTCACCGTTTCTTAGCCTTTGGCTCACACATTTTTGTCTCTGCTCAGGAAGGAGGGCTTGAGAGCACACTAATTGATGCAGCAGCCAAAATCGCCTGCTCACAGCTTTAATGCCAGCAGCTCACAGAGCAGAATTTTTGCTCACAAGACTCCACAGCTTAGAGGGAGCCCTGGTCCAGACTCTGACCGATTAGAGGCTCCGCCCCACCCCACTTCCTGGAATGTGACACCGAGTGGACAGACTGCAAAAGCGGGAATCGCTGGGTGTGTGTGTGTGTGTTTCTTAGCCCTAATTTTATGTCGTGCCCACAGTGACTGTCGCCAGGATGCACAGGAACAGTTGCGGAGAGGAGACAGAGGAGGTCCTGCTTCCAAGGGGCATTAGAAGCAAAGCAGGCCTGCTATCTCTGCACCCCACCTGCAATGCGTCCTTTCACTTTTCTGCCAAATCACAAGCGTGGGAAGAAGACGGACACGGGAATTAGGATCCCGGCAAACGGCTCCTTCTCGTGTGGACAACCCTTACCAATTTTGCTCTACTATTCCCACCGTATGCTGTGGACAGGGCAGGCAGTTGTATGGCTTTCCTTACAAGTAAAGGGCATGGTACTGGGGGATTTTTAAATTCGGGGGAGGGGAGGAAAAAATTAAGGGGCGAGCCATAGTCAAGGCTTACAAAATTATGAATACCGTGGGAGAATTTTGGGGGGGGGGGCAAACGATACCCAGCTTTATTAAAGGTACTTTTCATAAAGCAATCCACGGTGTTCAGGCAGTTCATGGGCTACAGTCTGCAAGGCTCTACCACATGTTCCAGCTCCCCTCCTCCTCAGACCACCGAAATGTAAGGTCACTGCATAAAACCCAATGAAGAATCTTCAATTTATTCTTGGAACACGGGAAGCTTAGGGTGAGGGCGACGCTTTCACGTTTAGTATGCTCTTTAACCGCTTTTCGCAAGCCTACCCTGACTTTTAGGGGAGAACACAACTGCAGAATTCGTAATCGGAAGATTCACAATACAAAAAGTCCATCAGTGGCTATTAGCCACAAGGTATAGATAGGGACTCTGGGGCAAGGGATGCTCTGTCTTCTTGGTACTTGGGGGGGGGTCAACAGTGGGAGGGCTTCTAATGTCCTGGCCCCACTGCTGGACCTCCTGATGGCACCTGGTACTTTTGGCCACTGTGTGACACAGAGTGTTGGACTGGAGGGGCCATTGGCCTGATCCAACACTG
>NW_015163172.1:10364-16804 GCF_001447785.1 Gekko japonicus
ATGCTCTGTCATCTTGGTGCTTGGGGGGGGGGCAACAGTGGGAGGGCTTCTAGTGCCCTGGCCCCATTGCTGGACCTCCTGATGGCACCAGGTATTTCTGGCCACTGTGTGACACAGAGTGTTGGAGTGGATGGGCCATTGGCCTGATCCAACACTGGCTTCTCTTATGTTCTTATGTCTGGGGCAAGGTATGCTCTGTCTTCTTGGTGCTTGGGGGGGGTCAACAGTGGGAGGGCTTCTAGTGTCCTGGCCCCACTGGTGGACCTCCTGATGGCACCTGGTATTTATGGCCACTGTGAGACACAGAGTGTTGGACTGGAGGGGCCATTGGCCTGATCCAACATTGGCATCTCTTATGTTCTTAAAAAAAATGTGGCTCGTTTTAAAGCCATTGGGAGAAAGTGAAGGAGTGTCCTTCCCTGCCAATGTTACTAGAATGGGGGGAGGGGAGTCACCTAATGACAGCGCCAGCGTGTAAAGGGGCCCCAGCACACTATGTTCTGCCGAGCCGTAGAGGGCATATCTGACCCCTCTCCCACAGGGAGCGTTCACGGGGAACCTGGGGTGATGCTTTGAGCTCGAGCGCAGACACACCAAGCTTGGGCCGGCTCGGGACAGCCAAGCAACCCGACCTAGTTAAAGGCTGGGGATTCGAATCCAAAGGGACCCTCTTTCTCGGTTCATGCTTCTCCGGGGATTGCCAACCAACCAGGAAAAAAAGGGGAAAGAGAAACGGCAAGGTGTGCTCCTTCCACGGAGGCCGGGGCGCAGGAAAACCAGGAGAAACGACTCCCCCCCCCCAGGAACGGAAAGGACCGTCATCACCCGCAGCACCGGCTGCTAAAAGCGCAGCTACAGGGAGCTGGTTGACCAGCTGGCCACCCCGGTAACTGACCAGAGGACTGCCTCGCCCTCTCGCCATCGCACCCGTTTACGATTCGCTTTCCCCTTCCTAGATCAGGCAAGGGCAGGCAAACCCCAGCACGGAATTCCAGAGAACTGCCAACCAGAAGCCTGGACTAGCACAAAGTAGACCAGTAGCCCGCTTTCCATTTCCCCAGGTGCCACAGCATAAGCCACGATTGGCTACGTGGACCTGTGCAGAACGTTTCACAGGAGAGCTCGCCTCTCAAAGGGGTGCGTCGCCAAAGAAATGCATGCTGGGGCTTGTAGTCTCCGTAAGCCACTGTGGCTTGTGAAGACCAGAGAAGGACCAAGAACCGCCCTTTGCAGCAACGGAGCGCGCTGGCCCGCTTGAAACACCAATGTTTTTCCTCTTCCCCTCGTCCAGCCATGACCCGGCCAACTATGGCCAGCGCAGAGGCCAAGTCTCGGCGGTGCAGTTGGCACAGTCGGAGAACACGACAATGATACTGAATGCTCCCAGGCCCAGAGCCAGGATTTTGTGGCTTGTGGGGCAAAACAATTATTTATTTATTTATTTATTTATTTATTATGAGATTTCTATCCCGCCCTACCCAGTGGCTCAGGACGGCTAACAACAACATACAAATACTAAAACAATAAAATAATTTTAAATACAATAAAAACTGGTGCTTCAGTCTATACAATCTATACCATTTACAAAATGCTCGGCGATTATTTGCTGCCTATGATGTTAATAATGAAAGCGTCCCAGCACAAACAGACTAATCGACCTCCATAGGGTCTGGTCGATGGACGATACAGCGGAGGTGGTGGCGGCGGCTCCTACCCAAAGGCCTGGTGGAAGAGCTCCGTCTTGCAGGCCCTGCGGAACTGCACTAGGATCTCCTCCGGGAGCTCATTCCACCAGGAAGGAGCCGCCACCGAAAACGCCCTAGATCTCGTATGGGCCAACCGTTATTTGGGGCTACCGTTATTAGCCATAATGAAGGGGGGGTGGGCCCCTCTCCCTCCCCTCCTGCAAGATCTAAAGGGCCCTTTAAGCGGGGGGGCGGCCCTTTAAGGAAGGGGGCGTGGCCCCCAATAGCTGTGGGACAGAATGCTACCCATTTCTACGGAGCGCCTGATCTGGTCCCAGAATGCAAGACCGCTGGCCTCCTAGCCTGAGGGTGGGGGGAGGGGAACAGCCCTTCTAGCCCCCTGCCCCCCGCTCTCTACGCTCCTCCCGGCGGAAGAGGGGAAGCCCTCCCTCCGGCCTCGTCTTACCCAGCCTCCTTAGAACTCAGCATTTTGGCCCAGATGAGGTCAGTGTCAACGGACTCCTCGCGAGGGTTAGTGGAGCTGACCTGCAGCATCAGGCTCTCGCAGGGGGCGCCGGTGAGCGTGGCCAGGCCTTCGATGGCGCGCCCCGCCTGGAGGGCGAAGTACGAGCCGTGGAGCTTGGCCAGGGCCTTCTCAATCAGGGCCACCCACAGCTGCTTCCGCTGGGCCTGGGGAAAGAGCAGAGAGAACAAGCGCCAGTGCAGACAGAGCGGCTGGACGGCATCAAGCGCCTGCCTTGATCGATCGGCTTCACTTATATCCTGCTTTTTCCCTCGAGAGGGACTTACCTTCTCCTCCATTTTATCCTCCCCGCAACCCTACGGGGGTGGGCTAGGCTGAGAGGTGTGTGACTGGCCCAAGGCCACCCAGCGAGCTTCCACGGCAGAGCATGGATTCGAACCCGGGACACCCTAAACGACTACCCCCCCCCACGGGCTCGCTTGTTTCGCTTGTTCGGTTCATTCGACGCGAATCAACCTATGTCTTGCAAAATGGACCGGGGGCGGCACGAATGCAAACTCGTGTAGACCACTACGGGCGCCTGAAATGAACGTACTGATTTGATTTGATTTCTGTCCCGCCCTCCCCTGCGGATGAGCTAAGGGTGGGTCACAACGTGTCAGTGAGCACATGATACGAGCACCAAAACCCAGGCCAAAAAGATTTGGATTGTGTGCCCGGACTTCCTAAAAATCTCCACTGGAATGCTGCAATACGCCTATCCCACAGAACGTTCGGACACCAGTTTCTCTGGTTTTGCCTAATTCACGGAGGGGAAGGGAAAGACCCTGAAGCTTCACCTCCCCCAAGGGCTGCCCATCTTGACCAGCTCTCTCTCTCTTCTCGTGCAGTCTAGCTCACCACCTAGTGGTGCTCAACACTAAAAGGGCTAGAATTTAAGTCTGCCAGACAGTCTTCGAATCCCCTGGCTATACTACACACAAACATACGATGATTATTATTACTCCGCTTGTGCCCTCGGAAATGTATCTTGGGAGCTGCCAGGGCTCCAGCCCTTCGTTTAACTTTGTTTTTTTAAAGGAAAGGTCAGATTACCAGGAAGCTGAGCTCTCTGCATTTCCTTCCATGGAATCACACTACGAACACAAAGCGCCTTCGAAGCTGTTCGGAAGCTTCTTTTATCTACAACACATACAAAAGAAGATCTCGTGCGCAGGGCGTGGATTTCTGCTTCACCTACCTCTCCCACGGTCCTCAGTCCACGGAGGACAGGGTGGCCGAGAGCTTCTAGCCACGACGGCTGAATGGAACCTCCGTGTTCAGAGGCAGTGTACTTCTGTTCACCAACTGACTGGGGAAGGCAGCCACAAGGAGAGGCTCGGGCCCCTGTGGCCCGCGGGGCTGGTAGGTCTTTCTGGTGACATCTGGTCAGCCACCGTGAATGACAAGCTGGGCTACCGCTGGGGACATCGCAAACCCGATCTCAGCTTCTTCGAGATGGGCACAAATGCGCTTCTCCCTGAGGCTCACCGGCCTCCTTCCTGCCGCAACAAGGCTGATGACGAGAGCCCTCCGTCTAGCTCCCACCGGCCAGGACGTCTGAACGAGGGACCCTTCGCTGACGTGAGGCCCGTCCCCTTTCCCAGTCTGAACTCTGGGGAAGAGTCCCAGGAAAGAGTCGGCAAAGCGTTGCCTGACGTGGCTCCTATTGTGTTTCTATGAGCGGTATATCAGGGGAGCGGTCGCACAGTGGGTATATCCCACTGTCTTAACATCCGAACTGTGTTAGTTCGAGCCCCGCACGGGTGTGAGCAGCCAGCCTGTTCTCCCCAGCTCATCGTCCACCCAGCGATTCGAAAGCTTCGGCGAGTAGATAAAATGGGAACCACTCCTTAGAGGGTGGGCACGCCAATCTCCCTTGTGGGAGGGTGTTCGCTGACGGTCGGACGTTCCGGTCGAGGTTCAGAAAAGGCGAAAAAACTTATCGGCTACGAAAGAATCCCTGTACTGGATGTTCCGGCCAGGCGGTGGCAGTGTGGTGATTGACATACGGGTCCTGAAGCCTGGCCGACAAGCAGCCGTGCGGAAAACGACGGAGCCAAGCCAGAAGACGTCTACACCGGGCAGTGACAGCGTGTGCAATTAAATGAATCTATGTTGTCTTCCCTTTCCCCTACGAACATGGTTAGTCCCTTGTCTATATTGAGTAACTGTACATCGCTTTGAGCCCACTGGGGAAAGCGATTAATAAATGGAAAGTATTATTATTATTATGAACTCTTAACTACGAAACACCTGACATGTGCTAGTTGTGCGCAAAGGGGACTGAGCTATAAGGTGGCTCCAAAGGATGCCAGCTACAGACACATGCCCAGGAGGAGGAAGCCGTCCTGTGAAACAATGTGCCCGGGGGGCCCTGTATGCCACCCTCCCTCGTGCTTGCAGTGAGGTGAGCCAGCTCCCAAGCCGCACGCAGCAGTGCAGAGCCAGGCTGCTGCCAGGCCGGGCCAGAAGACAGGGGACCCGGGCTCCATGATGAGTCCCCTTCCTGTGCACGTAAGCAGCGTGTTTCCCCCCACCTAATACATCACCTAGTCGAAACTGCAGGCAGGGGACAAGAAGAGAACGATGCCTCTGGCCAGTGGAAGACACAGCCCCATCGGGTGCCATTGTTCAAGCTAGTTCCCCATTAGAGTCGACATCGCCCACTCCACAGACCTTCGACCCCAGCACCAGTCAGCCCATTTTTGGGGACGGACTAGCAGAAGGTGTTTCCCCCCACCTAATACATCACCTAGTGGAAACTGAAGGCAGGGGACAAGAAAAGAACGATGCCTCTGGCCAGCGGAAGACCCATCGGGTGCCATTGTTCAAGCTAGTTCCCCATTAGAGTCCACAGACCTTCGACCCCAGCACCAGTCAGCCCATTTTTGGGGACGGACTAGCAGAAGGTGTGCCAATGCAGGTGGCCAAGTCTAAGCCCACCCCTCAGCCTCCTTATAAAGGGGGCTGTGCAGCACCAGTGCTCTCTCTCGTACTTGCACTGTTGCTCCCCTACCTGACCCCTCCCTACCCGAAGTCTCGGGCTCTTGGTTGCGCAGCCAGGGTCTTACCGTGCGCCTGCCGGCTCAGGACACGGCCCTCTCCCCGCCATCCCATAGCCCCCTCCTTTTCCTGAGATTCGCTCCATCCAACAACAGGACAGGTATCGTATCTCCCATCATTGAAACATCCTGCTAATGCAAATGTGCTCTTTTATTTCTATCTATACTTCTTAGATCCGGAGCTGCGGTGGCTCAAGTGGTTAAGACGCTGAACTGCAGGCTGTGGAAGGTCGGTAGTTCAGCAGTTCGAGACCCGAGTGTGCCGCATGACGGAGTGAGCTCCCGTCTCTAGTTCCAGCTCCTGCCAACCGAGCAGTTCGAAAGCAAGACATTGCAAGTAGATAAATAGGTACCGCTTCGATGGGAAGGTCACAGCGTTCCATGCGCCTTGGTGTTTAGTCATGCCGGCCACATGACCACAGAAACGTCTTCGGACAGCGCTGGCTCTTCAGCTTTGAAACGGAGATGAGCACTGCAACCCTAGAGTTGGATTCGACTGGCTTTCGAGCAAGGGAACCTTTACCTTTTTATACTTCTTAGATGCTGTATAATTGTTCGTGTGCTTGTGTTATTGTATGCTTGAAATACATTTAGTAAACAACACCATCTTATACTGATATCAGTCTCTGCGTCTACTTTGCCGTGTCTGGACAACCCTGCACCCCTGTATACACAGATGCTTACCCCCGCAGTTGCCTACTGCCTGGTCTAAGACCATAACTCCCTATATTAATCGGCAAATGTAAGGCAATTTGGCTAACAAAAGGCGCCTGCCTGCAGATGCCACGGCTGATCGGGAACGAGATGGAGGGCCTCCCAGCGCTGCACGTGAACTGAGGAGAGGGGAGGAGGGCGAATGCGCACCTGGCCGCCCACCAGACTCCCGCCCTTCACAACTCCACAAGAATCTGACCCATCAAACAAGCACTTCAGTACGAAAGATGGTTCCCCGTCTTGGGAAAACTAGAGGATATGCTCGACAACAAGAGTCGCTCTCAGTACCGGTGCCATAATTTCTCAGAGATCAGCTGGTTAATTTGATTTTTTTGGAACAAAATCCAATGTAAATAAGACAAGATTTCTGATTTTATACAAACTAGGAAAAATACTTTTATCTTACAGCATGAAAAGATATGATACTACAATATATAATATCAGACATTTTAC
>NW_015163172.1:16867-20125 GCF_001447785.1 Gekko japonicus
GCTCAACTACTTTGGCCACCAAATGAGAAGGGAGCCCTCACTGGAGGAGAAGAAGACCCTGATGCTGGGAAAGATTGAAGGTCAAAGAAGACGGGGACGGCAAAGGATGAGATGGTCAGACAGTGTCATAGATGCAACGAACATGAAGTTGAGCCAACTTCAGAGGATGGCAGAAGACCGGAAGGCCTGGCGTGATCTGGTCCATGGGGTCGCGGAGAGTCGGACTCGACTGTGCGACTGAACAACAACAAAACTGCTGTTTGCTGTTTTTTGAAAAATGAAAATATATATATATATTAAAAAGGCTCTGCTGGGGACCTCTGCAGTGAGCCCAGATCTGATCCGGCAGCGCTCCGCTAGGACAAGTCTCACACACAAAGCTGTCTTCTACCGAGTCGGGCTGCCGGTTCCCCCTGGTCCTTCCTGTTTCTACTTTCCGGCCTCTCTGCCCTCTCAGTCTTACCCCTCCTTTGCCCTCCGTTCTTGCTGCCGCTGCCTTCTTCTCTCCATCCTCACACGCACTTCCACGTGTCTCCAGCCAGGCTCCCCTATACCTTTTGTGGTTGAACCAAAGACCGCCCTCTCTGTCTCCTGCTGACCGCCATTACCTGCACCGCTCCCTGCATAGGGAGAATCCTCTTCCACCGTACACTGGAGAGCCAGGTTGGTGTCATGGTTAGGAGCACGGACTCTAATCTGGGAGAACCGGGTTTGATTCCCCACTCCTCCACATGCAGCTGCTGGGTTGACCTTGGGTCAGCCACAAGTTCTCTCAGAGCTGTTCTCAAAACAGCAGTCCTTGGAAGAGCTCTCTCTGCCCTGCCCACCTCACGGGGTGTCTGTTGTGGGGAGGGGGAAGGGAAG
The DNA here is from genome assembly GCF_001447785.1 of Gekko japonicus. Lineage (NCBI taxonomy): Eukaryota > Metazoa > Chordata > Lepidosauria > Squamata > Gekkonidae > Gekko > Gekko japonicus. The sequence continues at coordinate 17,732 of NW_015163172.1, forward strand.
GAGATTGTAAACCACTCTGAGACTCTTTTGGGTAGTGAAGGGCGGGGTATAAATCCAGTCTCCTCTTCTTCTTCTCCTCCTCCACTGTGACATTCAAGAGCCTTCTGAACATGTATCCGTTCACTCCGATGGACCCCCCCCCCGTTACTACCCCCCCGGGCAGGGGCCCTTTCCCCTCTCCACTCCAATCCCAGCACCCAGCGACATTCACGCACTCCTGTCCACTGACCGGCAACGGCTCCACCAATTGCGAGAACCCACCTGGGAGAAGAGGAGGTAGCCGCACTCGTCACAGGGCAGCATGTCGTCCACCAGCACGGTGCTCCAGGTGCCGTCTTTGCAAAGCCGCACCTGGTAGGCCCCCTCCGGGCATATGGTCCGGGTGATCATGACCCGCTCCACCAACTCGGGCCTCTCCGCCAGCACTGCCAGGGCACTCAGGAACCTAGACGGGGCGGCAGATGAAGACCGGTTAATTCCAGGAAAGGCCAGGACAAGCCCGTTAAGCCGCCATTCCTTGCAAAGTGGTTGGCTAGGGCTTTGAAAGCCATCTATGTCTGTGGCCATCACCGTGCCCACTGACAGTCAACCTCACAATTTAACTACTTGCTAAGAAGTAACAGAACAAAGTTTGAGTCCAGTGGCACCGTTAAGAACAACAAAGTTTTGTTCAAGGTATGAACTTTCGTGTGCACGCACGCGTCCTCAGGTACCTTCCCCCAGTTAAGAAGTATTTACTTTTGTCAGTCCTAAACTTAGGGCTAGAGGCTTCGTCTAGGGCTAGACTAGAGGCCTGTCACAAACTTGTCAGGGTTTGCATTTCATGGACACGGAACTGCATTCAGAAGTCGCAACAACCCTGCTTGCGAGGGGCACAAACAGTGCTTGCTCCCATGACGTGTCAGACCCTTGGGCTACCAAGGTTGGTCTCGTTTACTTTGACGGGCAACGACTCTTGAAGGTCTCAGGCAGAGGTCTTTCGTCTCATCGACTTTCTGCTGCTTTTCAACTGGCCGTGACGGGGATTGAACCTGGGATGTTCTGCACGCAGGCTCTGCCATGGAGCCATAATCCTGCCCCATAACATAAATGATGTGTGCACGAAACTACTTTATACTGAGCCAGACACGAGGCTTAGCAAGGTCAGAATTGTCTACTCTGACCGGCAGCAGGTCTCCGGAGTCTCAGGCAGAGGTCTTTCACATCATCTAAGAGAAGAACGTAAGAGAGGCCCATGTTGCATCGGGCCAAAGGCCCATCAAGTCAAACACTCTGTGTCACACAGTGGCCAAAACCCAGGTGCCCTCAGGAGGTCCAGCAGCGGGACCAGAACTCCAGAGGCCCTCCCACTGTCGCCCCCCCCCCAAGCACCAAGAAGACAGAGCGTCCCTTGCCCCAGACTGAGAGTTCCTATCTATATCTTGTGCCTAAGAGCCACTGATGGACCTCTGCTCCAAATGTTTATCCAATTCCCTCTTATAAGAACATAAGAGAAGCCAATGTTGGATCAGGCCAAAGGCCCCTCCAGTCCAACACTCTGTGTCACACAGTGGCCAAAAATACCAGGGGCCATCAGGAGGTCCACCAGTGGCACCAGGACACTAGAAGCCCTCCCACTGTTGTCCGCTAAGCACCAGGAATACAAAGCCTCACTGCCCCAGACGTAAGAACATAGGAGAAGCCATGTTGGATCAGGCCAATGGCCCATCCAGTCCAACATGCTGTGTCACACAGTGGCCAAAACCCAGGTGCCATCAGGAGGTCCACCAGCAGGGACCCAAGCACCAAGAATACAAAAGACCACCACCCCAGACATAGTGTTCCATCTATAACTTGGGCTAATAGCCACTGATGGACCTCCGCTCCATATGTCTACCGAGTCCCCTCTGGAAGCTGCCTATGCTTGAAACTGCCACCACCTCCTGTGGCAGTGAATTCCACATGTTCATTGCTCTTTGGATGGCGAAGAACTTCCTTTTATCTGTTCTAAACCTACTGCTCATCGATTTCATTGAGAGCCCACGAATGCTTGTATTGTAGAGGAAAGGGAGAAAAGGACTTCTTTCTCTACCTGCTACCTGTGCATTGCACCTTCTGCTACCTGTGCGTTTCAGCTGGAGATGCGGGGGGGGGGGGGAACCTGAGCCCTTATGCATGCAAAACAGATGCTCTACCACTGAACCACAGATCCATTCCTGTTTGATGTGTTCCTTTGTGCCTGACTTCCTCCCTTCCCCTTATGTACAGAGTGTGCCTGAAAAGAATTCGTCGTTCGGAAAGCCTTCAATCAAATTCTAAGTTGTCATGGTGACTGAACACTGGGCACTATATCCTGGGATTCTAAGACACTCCACTTAGAATCCACATGTGTGGAGAGGAAGCAAACCCCAATTT
>NW_015163172.1:21003-23462 GCF_001447785.1 Gekko japonicus
GAGAACAGCTCTGAGAGAACTTGTGACTGACCCAAGGTCACCCAGCTGGCTGCATGTGGAGGAGTGGGGAATCACACTAACTCAGCTTAGAGGGAGCACTGCTCCAGAGCTGCCCTGTAGCAGCAGCCCGCTTTCGTGACATGCCACATCTGCCAAGGCCCACAACCGTCGCTCTCATCGAAACTTTTCTGTTATTAAATCCTTGCTATTGCCATAACAACGCACTTTTGAGTCCAAATCTATATATCACAGCTCATGCAATTGTTATGGATGGCATCGCGCTATCGGAAGGGGTCAGGCGACAGGTTCTTAGCTGGCTACAGAAACCGGTTGCAGACGACGTGCTCGGGAAGCCTGCCGCTCCACAGACACATATCCCCAGGAGCGCCTCTGTGAAAATATTGGCAAAGGTGGAGACAGGCTTCCCTGACCTACAGACTGTCCAAACCCTACGTGTCTTCTCTGCTGTGCCGGGCACGGTCTAGTCTCTGTTCACGAAAGGCATTGGTGAGACCCAAAGAGACTTGGGTCAATACGCTGCACGACCTGTGCCCCACAGAGCAAGCCTCCAAATCCTCTGCACCCCTGCCAGGAAAGGGGACGTGGAAAAAGTCCTCTTATGGGAGAAAACTTAGAAAAATCGCGGCTAAGGGAATGTTAAGGACTCTGGGCAGAACAAGGGGATTTCGCCCTCTGCTTGCTTATCAGGAGTTCCTCCCGGAGAAGATGAGAATCTTAGAATCACAGAGCTGGAAGGGGCCATCCAGGGGCCATCTAGTCCAGCCCGCCTGAAGACTGCCAGGGAGGGGGAGCTCACCACCTCCCATGGCAGCTGATTCCACTGCTGCACAACTCTGACTGGAGAGACTGATGGCGCACCGTGGTGGACCCTGCCATTCAGTGTGCAACTGGATAGGTACTGGATCATCCTCTTGCTACAAGCAGGACAACAGGAGGGGTCTTGTAAGCACCCCACATAAATACACTCTGCACTCTAGAGCATGTACCAGAATCCCCTGCAGAACACAGGAGCAGCTAAACAGACACAGCGGCGTTCTGCAACAGAGGAAGCCAGGCGGAAAGGACACCCCGATGGTAAAAGCCAGTTTGGTGAAGTGGGTTAAGTGCACGGGCTCTAATCTGGGAGAACCGGGTTTGATTCCCCACTCCTCCTCCACTTGCGCCTGGCTGGATAAGTTCTGAGAAGTAGTTCTGATAAGAGCTGTCCTTGAAAAAGAGCAGTTTCTGTCAGAGCTCTCTCAGCCCCGCCTACCTCACAGGGTGTCTGTTGTGGGGAGGGGAAGGGGAAGGAGTTTGTCAGCCGCTCTGAGACTCCTTTGGGTAGTGAAGGGCGGGGTATAAATCCAATCTCTTCTTCTAAAATATTTGTGAACCACTGAGCTACAGGGACTCAAATGCAGGGTACGCCCAAATCCATCTCCTCTCATTTGAGGCTTCCCCATTTTGGCTCTGACTTGGCAGGACAGAAGCCATCAATGCTGGAAGCTTGTTTTGGAGGGGGAAAACTTGGATTTGTTGAGGTCCCGTGGGCATGATAGCATGCAAACCCCTTCATTGCCACCAGGGGGCAGCCTACGTCAACATTCAGCGTACAGAGAGTTCTGCAAAGTGGCCAAGTGCACAAATGTATTGCTTCTGTTCACTGAATACGTCTTCTTCTTTTTTTAAAATAGTTCCTACACGAGTTTCTTCTTCTTTTTTGCACCACCACTGATTTCCATTGGGTTCAGGGGGAAGCAATGCCGAGAGCCCAAACACAGTTATTAGGGTGGGTTCAATCCCCGACATCTTCAGTGAAAAGATCTGGCTGTAGGAGATGGGAAAGGCCTCCACCTGAGACCCTGGAGAGCTGATGCCCATCTGAGTAGACAGTACTGACTTTGATGGACTGACGCTGTGACTCAGCGTGAGGCAGCTTCATGGGTGTGCACCTGTGTCCACTTTGACCACGACGCCACCCTGGCTGGCGATCGGCCGCAGGGCTTCGCCGCACCCCACCCCTTGATGGGCGCCAGGGGACCTTAGAGCCAGTGCTCCTTACCAGCAGTTTCCCAGGAGCCCTTGCAGGATGTCGGAGGGCCGGGGCGTCCGGAAGACCGACCACTTGACCGAGCGGTCCTTGAAGATGCTGCAGTTGATCTCGTGAGGCCTCAGCCACTGCTTGACCCGCTGCTGGACGCTGTCCCCTTCGGGGAAGCCAACCGACTTGGGCCCCGGCGGGAAACTGTCATCCACAAAGTTGACCTTATTCTGTGGACATTAAGGGTGGGGGGAAAGAAGAAGTCATTGCAGCGCTCTTGGAACGTGGCTGGCGGTTCCTTCTGCCCCCGTCTTGCACATTCAGGATCACTCAGAAGGCAAGAGCAGCGTTAAAGGCAGGGGTCATTTCCTGCAGGAGTGCACAGGAGCAGAGCTCCGGCAGTAAAGAGCCCAGGGGG
>NW_015163172.1:23723-24173 GCF_001447785.1 Gekko japonicus
TGTGGCATATGCAAATAGGTTATGCTAATGAGTTATGCTAATGAGCTCCTGCACCTCTTTTTCTATGAAATGACCCCTGGTTAAAGGTGGCCAGCAGTAACACAGGTTGCCCGTCATTCGGAGCTTTTAACTTGCAACCGGCAGCAGTTTTCCATTCCTCCAATCAGAGTGTGTCAGTTTATAAAATCCGGAGCTTCTCTGGGGACATGGGGAGGGGCCGTGGCTCAGTAGCAGAGCCTCTGCTTGGCACGCAGAAGGTCCCAGGTTCAATCCCCAGCAGCACCTCCAGTTAAAAGGACCAGGCAGGAGGGGATGGGAAAGACCTCCGCCTGAGACCCTGGAGAGCTGCTGTCAAGAGGGGCTGTGGCTCAGTGGCAGAGCCTCTGCTTGGCAGGCAGAAGGTCCCAGGTTCAATCCCCAGCAGCATCTCCAGTTAAAAAGGACCAGGCA
>NW_015163172.1:25155-30853 GCF_001447785.1 Gekko japonicus
GCACCTCATCGTGGCCACCAGAAGGTCCCAGGCTCGATCCCCAGCAGCATCTCCAGTTAAAAAGGACCAGGCAGGAGGTGATGGGAAAGACATCCTGAGACCCTGGAGAGCCCCTGCCAGTCCGAGTAGACAAGACCGATGGACTAAGGTTCTGTTTGAAAGGGGGCTTGTGGCTCAGTGGAAGAGCCTCTGCTTGGCATGCAGAAGGTCCCAGGTTCAATCCCCGGCAGCATCTCCAGTTAAAAAGGACCAGGCAGGAGGTGATGGGAAAGACCTCTCTGCCTGAGACCCTGGAGAGCTGTCAAGAGGGGCTGTGGCTCAGTGGCAGAGCCTCTGCTTGGCACGCAGAAGGTCCCAGGTTCAATCTCCAGCAGCATCTCCAGTTAAAAAGGACCAGGCAGGAGGTGATGGGAAAGACCTCTCTGCCTGAGACCCTGGAGAGCTGTAAGGAGGAGCTGTGGCTCAGTGGCAGAGCCTCTACTTGGCATGCAGGAGGTCCCTGGTTCAACCCCCAGCAGCATCTCCAGTTAAAAGGACCAGGCAGGAGGGGATGGGAGACCCTGGAGAGCTGCTGCCGGTCTGAATAGGCAGTAGTAACTTTGATGGACGGAGGGTTCAGTATAAGGCAACTTAACTGTGTTGCTTCTAGGTTCCAGGCTAGGAATCTTAGCTTTTGCAAACTCTCCTCCCCAGAAAGAAAACCTTGCTGACAGGAAATTAGTATGTCGGGGTGTGGGGAACACTAGAGAGATCCTTATCTTTGGAGTTCTAATGTTCTACACACAGGGGTGGTTTTTTTAATTAAAAAAAACCCTTCTGCCATTTGAATATGCAGAGAGGGGGGGGACACCAGAGAGATCCTTATCTTTGGAGTTCTAACGTTCTATACACAGGAGTTCTAACGTTCTATACACAGGGGTGGTTTTTTTAATTTTAAAAAAAAACCCTTCTGCCATTTGAATATGCAATATCACACCTCCCACCCACGCCTTGAACAGGTACTTCCGGGTGGGGGGGGGGGACTTCTTTTTTATTGCTTGATTTTGACAAACGCCTAAATGGAAATCTGTTTGTGCTTGGAGAAGGGTGTGTGTGTGAGAGAGAGAGAGGGGGGAACAACTCCTGAGCTGAAGAAACTAAAAATTTGCATCCGTTCGCTATGGGTTTTGAAAATGAGCGAATTCTACAGCAACCCCCCCTTGACATTGTGACATCACGCCTGGACTTCCACTTGTCCCCTCTCCCCAAATCCTCCGGGGGGTGCCAAGCAGAACCCTGAGGGCCAAGGTCATGCACTGAGTTTCCTGGGAAGAAGGGATTTGAACCTGGGCCCTAAGTAGACCTGCCCTGGCCTCCAAAGCTAAGCAGAGGCAGGCAAGGGCAAACCCACCTCTGAGCGTCTCTCGCCTTGAAAGCGCTACGGGATTGCCGTAAGTCCGCTGCAGCTTGAGGACGCTTCACAAACGCACACATACACACACCCCTGGCTGGACCACAACGGCGTGTTTAAATGAAAGCCAGGACCCCCGAGGTACGTGACTCCATGCTGCAATGTGCCAACTGTGAAATGCACTCACGGATGTGTGTAATCCGAGACGCCTCACATGCCACGATTCCTTGCGGGAGCCGAGAGGCCGCAAAGACAACGGGACTGCAGAATCCAGCTATTAGTTAAGCCTTTTGGAAAGAGTCAGTGGAAACACAACTACCCCAGACGTGGTTCCTTTTGGCAGGATACATGCCAAAATGCCTTTACAACTTGGGCCTTTGGGGACACCATTACCTCCACCCTGGTAAACCGTGTCCCCAAAGTACAGCGCCTTCCCCATAGGACAAGTTCTCTTTCTGTGAACAGCAAAGAACCCCCAGGCAGAGGACAATCCCAGTTCTTGTTAATGTCATTATTGTTTTTTACTGAGCTTCCAAAGACCGTCTTTTCCTGTAGGGCTGCGATACTTGGAAGCACCTGTGGACGCTCTCTCGCTTTGCTGATGCACAGAAGAACCTTTCTGCAAAAAGGTTCTTACTCAACAACAAACATGCATGGGGTGGTTTCTCTCTCTCTCTCTCTCTCTCTCTCTCTCTCTCTCTCTCTCTCTCTCTCTCCCCTCTTTCTCTCCACACGCCCCCCCTCATACCAAAATGCCTTTACAACTTGGGCCTTTGGGGACACCATTACCTCCACCCTGGTAAACCGTGTCCCCAAAGTACAGCGCCTTCCCCATAGGACAAGTTCTCTTTCTGTGAACAGCAAAGAACCCCCAGGCAGAGGACAATCCCAGTTCTTGTTAATGTCATTATTGTTTTTTACTGAGCTTCCAAAGACCGTCTTTTCCTGTAGGGCTGCGATACTTGGAAGCACCTGTGGACACTCTCTAGCTTTGCTGATGCACAGAAGAACCTTTCTGCAAAAAGGTTCTTACTCGACAACAAATCTCTCTCTCTCTCTCTCTCTCTCTCTCTCTCTCTCTCTCTCCACTTTCACTGCCCACGCAGCCATCCTTAAAAGCCCCCCTCTCTCTGGCCTTCCGCACAGCTCCTAGGGTGCCCGCACTCCTGGAGTGCTTTTACACCAATGGGCTCTCTTCGGCATGGTTTGTGCAAAAGGGAGCACACGAACACATCGGCTTTCCCCCCCTTCTCCCAGCCAAAGAGGTGGCTTAGACCCCTGAGGTCTCTTCCAGACTGGAAAGAGGCTTCGGGGTCCTGCTAGGACTGGGGTTTGGAGAAAGCTGTCAGGGTTTGCCGGGGAGGGTGAGGAAGGGAATCTCTCTCCCTGCACAGCCAGGGCATCTTCTACTAAGCCAGGGATAGCAATGCCCTGCAAGAAGGCACGGCCTGCTGGTACGGTGCCACGCCGCCTCCGAAGTCCAAAAGGATTAGATTTCATTTACGAGATCGGCTTGATCTGGCTCCGGACTTCAATCACCGCAGGCCAGCGAGGAAATCAAGCCGCGCTTGGTAATTAATGCCATCGTGCCTGGTTTGTTAGTAATGACCCCGAGAGAGTGCCCTTTCCGGCAGGACGCCAAAGGGAGCCAACGGGGCTCCTGTTTCTGCTAATTACTCAGGGCTGAATTCGGATGCCTTGGCTCAACTCACCCACCCGATGATGTCTCGCTGCAGTGCACAGAGCCTGCAGGATCGAGTCCTTGGCAGGGGCTGAGGGAGGAGGGAGGGGAAGGGAAATGTCCACTTTGGTTTTGATGGACATTGATCCCCGGGGTCTTGTCAGAGAGAGATTTTCCCTGAAAGGTGGGGAGAGAACTCTGCGCCCCCCCCAATTAGAACTCTGCCAATTCCAAGGCCAAAAGAGAACCCAAAAGCAACTGATTACTTTGCATAACTGCAAGAGGGTAGGGAAGCACTTTTTTTTTTAACACACGGTGCTTCCTTCCCCCCCCCCTCTCACGCTGTGCAAAAGCACAGGGCTGGAGAGGCAAAAGGCAAACTGAAAGTGAATACAGGGACCTTTCGTGCTTGCCTTTTCTAAAAATAAAAAGTAAGCAACATCCAGGTGTAGTGGTTAAGAGCATGGATTGTAATCTGGGAGAACCCAGTTTGATTCCCCACTCCTCCTCCACATGCAGCTGCTGGTCTGACCCTGGGTTCTTTCAGAGCTGTTCTCTCAAGGGCAGTTCTCGAGAGAGCTCTCTCAGCCCCACCTACCTCACAAGGTGTCTGTTGTGGGGAGGGAAAGGGAGAGGAGATTTTAAGGTGCTCTGAGACTCCTCCGGGTAGTGAAGGGAAGGGGTATAAATCCAGTCTCTTCTTCATCATCCAAGATGTTTGTGCAAACATAAATTAAGCAAAGACCGCACCGGGTTCCTTGAACTAGCTCAGATGACTAAGGAAAAAGATTAAAAAACCTAGTCTGACGTATCAGAAGGCTTTCACTCTGAAAACTCTTAATTTAAGCTGCTCGGTCATCTATTCTTTTAATGGTCTGGCTGGAAATCTTGGTAATTTTTTAATGTTTCTTCTTAATGATGTCTAATTTCGTGAGCCGCCTCAGGCAGGGCACGTAGAGGGGCGGCATAAAAGTGCCCTAAATGAAGACCCAAGAAGATCCCAGTTCGAACCAGATTCTGCCGTGGATGCTCACAGGATGTCCTTGGGCCAGTCACCGTTGCCTGGCCTGGCCTACCTTTCAGGGCTGTTGTGAGGATAGAGAGGAGGGGGAGTAGGACAGAGAAGAAGAAGAAAGAAAGAAAAAGAAGAAGAGGAGGAGGAGGAGGAGGAAGAGACTGGATTTATACCCCTTGCCCTTCACTACCCAAAGGCGTCTCAGAGCAGCTTACAAGCTCCTTCCCCTTCCCCTCCCCACAACAGACAGACAACCTGTGAGGTAGGTGGGGCTGAGAGAGCTCTGAGAGAAACGGCTCTTTTTCAAGGACAGCTCTGGCAGAACTATGGCTTGCCCAAGGTCATCCAGCAGGTGCAAGTGGAGGAGTGGGGAATCAAACCCGGTTCTCCCAGATTAGAGTCCACGCACTTAACCACCACACCAAACTGGCTGATATGTTGTCTGTCGTCCTGAGTTCCTTGGAATAAGATTGGGATAAAAATCTACCCAGGTCAGACTAAAGGTCTATGGACTCCAGTATCCTGTTTCCCGCCATGGCTAAAACCAGATGCTCCTGGAAAGGATATGGAGACCAAGGCCTCCCTGGCTTTTCCCCTCCACAAACCACTGGAATTCTTTGGCATATTTCCTGTGAACACGAAGATAGATTCAGGTGGGTAGCTGTGTTGGTCTGAAGCAGTGGGGTAAAGTCTGAGTCCAGACGGGGCACCTTTCAGATGAACAAAGTTTGATTCTGGGTATCAGCTTTTGTGTGCAGGCCGCACTTCTTCAGATAGATTCTGCAGGTAGCCATGTTGGGCTGAAGCAGTCGAGCAAAGTTTGAGAGTCCGGTGGCACCTTTAAGACCAGCAAAGATTTATTCAAGCTGCAGACTTTTGTGTGCACGCACACTTCTGTATCTGAGGAAGTGTGCATGCACACAAAAGGCTTTGTACCTTGAATAAAACTTTGCTGGTCTTAAAGGTGCCCCTTGGCTCAAATTTTGTTCTCCTGTGAACATGGATATCTGTGAACGCAGAGGGTACCCTCCTAGCTCATAAGCTAATTCACAGACCCACAGAAGCAAACAAGACCAGAAGCGATCAACCAACAACCCTGCCAATCAACGCCGATCAACTCTGCCGGGTCGAGTTAACAAGGCCACGGGAGAGCTACAGAAGTTGTAATTATCTTGGGATCAGGACAGGAAATCAAGTAGTTTACTAAGAGCAAGAAATGCACAAAGCGATAAGATTTTTTTTCTTGAATCTTTATGAAGAAGACTTTATAGATGGGGAAGGAATGGAGAAACATTTATCAGAATTACCAACTAAAAGACTGGCATCTGACCACAGAAGAATTCTGAACCAAGAAGAACAACGCTCCGGGACGGCCCGACAGCAACTTATTACGAATGCTTTCAAGAAATACTAGCGATACCTTTGCAAAGAGTAATGAGTGAAATGCAAGAGGGAAAGTGCAGGCCATCCATGTGGCGAGAAGCGAATATAACTTTAATACCTAAAGAAAGGAATGACCCATCCTCACCACAATCATATAAGCCAATCTCATTATTAAATGTGGGTTATAAAATCTATACGTTAATCGTGGCTGAGAGATTTCAGAAAATGC
>NW_015163172.1:30994-35801 GCF_001447785.1 Gekko japonicus
GCTTACAAACTCCTTTCCCTTCCCCTCCCCACAACAGACACCCTGTGAGGTGGGTGGGGCTGAGAGAACTCTGACACAAACTGCTCTTTTTCAAGGACAGCTGTGCCAGAGCTTGTGACTGACCCAAGGTCACATCAGCAGGTGCAAGTGGAGGAGTGGGGAATCAAACCCGGTTCTCCCAGATTAGAGTCCGCACACTTAACCACCACACCAGACTGGCTCTCTGAATGCAACTGAATACTCAAGGAGAAAAGGAGAAGAAGGGGAAAAAACGGCATTTATGTTTCTAGATGCAGAGAAAGCTTTTGACAATGTTTCTTGGGTATTTTTGATGAAAGTTCTACAAAATACCAACTGTGGAACAGAATTTTTAAACTGGACGCAAAGTATTTGCATAAAACAACAAGAAGCTGCGCCTATGACTGTCAAAAGTCTTTAACCCAACCCAGGCCACGAACTTTTGGCGAAGAGGGGCTGCTGCAGATCAAAGTTACAAAGACACCAGAGAGAGGCTAGTCTCACCCGAGCCTTGGTAGCTGCCACCAGTCCTTCCCAGTCTATCCCAACAGCCCGGGAGGGAAAGGACAAATCTTCAGCGAATTAACAAGAAAAGTCAGCCCTGCAGAGTAGGACTGCAGTCTGAGTTTCCAAACACAAAAACAGTTATCCGGTAGGTGGTCAAAGGTCAAGGCTTCTGGAGGAAGGCTTTGAGGGCAAAAAAGGCAGAAATCCACAACAAGGTAAAAAATTATGTAAGGTGCAAAAAAATAGATTAAAAAGACAAGACTGTGAAGGATGTGAAACAAGTAAGTCTAAGCATATTCGGTATGGCTAACGCACAGAGCTAGGTTCCAAGTTACCCAACGCTGGTTCATCCCAGGCAGTTGGTTTCAGTCGTCCAAAGCAGCTCTCTCTCGCAGGGATATCCAGGGGCATAGCCCTCCCAAGCAAGCAGTTCAGGACGGATCCCACCACTGACATACTTCCACGCCATGTAGTAACTGAGCTGCCTTACGGTAGAGGCTAACTAAATCTATGGACAGGGTCTCTGTCTGACCTCAGGCCTGTTAAGCCAATCAGAAACCTGAGAGGTGACGTAACTCTCTGGGTGTTGCTAGCCTCGATGGACCAGAGGGGGAGAGAGAAACGAAACTATACTGCAGTTAAGCCTCGCCTCTTTCCCACAGGAAAAGCCAAAGGTGCAAGCTAGCAGCTCTAAGCTCTGCCTCTGGGGAGGTTTTGTGCAACCTGAACCAAAGATATTTGTGACACAGAGCAAAAAGGAAGGAACCGTTTTTCTTTGCAATGACCCTCCCATCGCAAGAGTCTAGAGTTCAAAAGAACCCGAGAGCAGAGATGGCTTGGCGACAGGTTTGACCTCTGGTCAAAATGTGACGCAAAAGAGAGCAGATGATCTGGCCAACTTGTACGATGGCTTGGGACAGGTTTGACCTCTGGTCAAAATGTGACCTTTTAGTTTCACTGCACTACAAGCTGCCGCTCTGGTTGATCTGTTGCTGGCTCCCCACACTGTGGGGGGTCAGGCTGAGACCAGGAGATGGGATGGGTGTGTGCGCGCCTAAGGCCTCCTAGTGATTTCCTGGCAGAGGCCAGATTGGAACAGGAGATGTCCTGCTACCCAGTTCGGCCTCTTCGCCGTTATGATAAAGCTAGAAGGGTCACCCTATTTAGGCTGTTGCAGCAAACTCCAGAGAAAATCCTGCCTTAAAGACTAAGCCAATTTTTATTGCAGAAGCTCAGCTTTCGTGGCACACAGCCCACTTCATCAGATGCATGACATGCATCCTCGATGAGCAGATATATATATACACACACACACACGGGGGTACAGAAGAAGAAAAAATCTGAGATCAAACAAGATACACAAAGCTAATTTAACACTTAAAAAGGCAAATCCTGCAACGGGGGGACATTGCGGGAAACCAACACATTTGCCTAGTGGATTCTTCAGAATTAGTTCGGTGAGGGACCCCCAATGACTCTGGAAGAGCTCTTCACTGCAATTTGCCTCCCACAATATCAGCAGGTATTGATTTAGGGGCCCAGCGCGGCTTAGGCCGTTCGCTCCTCCAATTTAGCCTCACAACACCCCTGCGAGGTAGGTTAGGCTGCGAGCTGCGTGACTGGCACAAGGTCACCCAGCGACCGTCCGTGGCAAAGCGGGGATCCGAACCTTCACTCCCCAGATCCTAGTCTGACACTTGAACCAGAACCCCACGCTGGCTCTCGGCTACCTGCACATTTCCCCACTGAGCCTTGAGGCCAGATGAACGAGAAGCTCGCTTTTTAAATCGAAAACCGAAAACAAAAAACAAACAAGGACGGTGCCGGCTCCAGAGAGCGTGCCGGGGAGTGACTCACCTCCTGACAGAAGGAGACGATGTTTTCCCAGAGTGCCTTGGCCTCGCCCTCGTCCGTCTGCCGCCGTTTCTCCACGTGCATGCTCTCGCGGCGCCGGAGCGGCTTGGCCCCCGTGCGCTGCGCCAGGTACCCCTGGGGCGTGTGGCAGGCCGCACAGTGCTTGGCCTTACCTTGCGGGCCGAGGGGGCTCTGGAGCTGCAGGCCGGGCAGACGCCCTTCTCCGAGCCGCACTCCGGGCACTTGGCGGCCGGCTCGTGCTCTTGGAAGCCGTGGAGCTTGGAGGAGCCGCACACCTTGCACTTCTGGGAGGCGGTGGGGTTCTTCAAGGTGCACTTCGAGCAGGACCAGGTGGTGAAGTCGGGGCTGGAGGGGCCGCCGGGGGTGAAGCGCACCGAGTCCCCCGTCAGGTCGATGGTGTCGCTGCCCCGCTGGTGGCTGCAGGCCTCGCAGGAGCCGCCCCCCGAGGCGTTGAGGACGGAGCAGGTGCTGCACTTCCAGGGCGAGGGGCTCACCTCCATCTCTTCCTCCAGGGCGCTCAGCCGCTTGGTGGCCAGCAGCTCCTGGAAGCGGAGGGCCTTCGGCACGGGGGCCGGCGGGGAAGCGGGCTGGGAGGTCTCGGGCGGCACCGGGGGCTGCAGCTGCGGGGGGACCTCTCGGCGGCTGCGGGGAACCGGGTTGTTTTGGAGGGCGGGGGAGAAAAGGCTGAAGCCTGGCACCTTCTGGCTGTCCTGCTCCGGGGGGTGGCTCTCCGGGGTCTCGGCGGTGGCGGCGCCGGGCTGAGGGGGGGCGGGGGCTATGTGGAAGCCGGCCGGAGCGATGACTTCAGGGACGACCAGCGCCTCTGGCGGGATCTTGGGCAGCGAGAGCTTGCGGGGCCCCCCGCAGGCCGAGCAGGAGTTGGCCACGGGGGTGTTGTGGAGGGTGCAGCGCTGGCAAGCCCAGCCGTCCTCCGGGGCCGTTGCCTCCTCCGGGCTCTTCCCGCCGGAGTCCTCGCTGCCGCTTTCACCCTTGGACATCTCCTCCTGACATGTCCCCTTGGGCTCCACCAAGACGGTGGGCTTGGGCAAGACCCCGTTGATGATGGGCAGCGGCGAGCCCCCCGGGCCGGGCTCGGGGGTGAAGCCGCACACCTCGCAGGTCTCTTTGCCCAGGTAGTTCCGGAAGGTGCAGCGGGCGCAGGCCCATTTCTGCTCTTCCACGCTCAGGCGCAGGATGTGGTTGAGGTCGGGCTTCTGGCGGGGGGCCTCACAGATGGAGCACTGGCGCTGGCCCACGGGGTTCAGGAACGTGCAGCGGGTGCAGGACCATTCCCGCACGGTGGCCATAGAACCAGGAGAGTGGGTGTGGCTGCAAGAGAGAAGATGGCTGTTACTGAAGGACAGAGGAGAAGCCCATGTGGGATCAGGCCAGTGGCCCACCCAGTCCAACGCTCTGAGTCACACAGGGGCCAAAACCCAGGTGCCCTCAGGAGGTCCACCAGCGGGGCCAGAACTCCAGAAGCCCTCCCACTGTTTTCCGCTAAGCACCAAGAATACACAGCATCACTGCCCCAGACATAAGAACATAAGAGAAGCCATGTTGTATCAGGCCAGTGGCCCACCCAGTCCAACGCTCTGTGTCACACAGTGGCCAAAACCCAGGGGCCCTCAGGAGGTCCACCAGCGGGGCCAGAACTCCAGAAGCCCCCCCACTGTGGCCCCCCAAGCACCAGGAATACAGACCATCACTGCCTCAGACATAAGAACATAAGAGAAGCCATGTTGGATCAGGCCAGTGGCTCACCCAGTCCAACGCTCTGTGTCACACAGTGGCCAAAACCCAGGTGCCCTCAGGAGGTCGAACTCCAGAAGCCCCTCCCACTGTGCCCCCCCAAGCACCAAGAATACAGGTCATCCCTGCCCCAGACAGAGTGCTCCATCTATACCTTGTGGCTAATAGCCACTGATGGACCTCTGCTCCAGATGTTTATCCAGTCCCCTCTGGAAGTTGTCTGTGCTAGGCGCCACGACTTCCTGTATTACCAAACCCAGCAAGGGCCGGGACAGAGAAAGAAGCCGTGGCAGGAAAAGTTTCTGGGTTAATAAATACGAGTGTTTATGCAGGCCACTTTAAAATGCTCCCTGACTATCATATGTGTCATCCCAGAACTCCTTGTAAAGAGAGCCTGCTCGTATTATTCTCTCTAGAGGGCTGTAGGGGGTCGCGTGTCTGTACCTGAAGCAAAGAGGCCAGAAATTGCCTAAAGCAGTGGTGGCGAACCTATGGGACGGGTGCCAGAGGTGGCACTCAGAGCCCTCTCTGTGGGCACGCGTGCCATCGCCCCAGCCAGGCCCAGACCATCGTGAAAGTGTCGAATTCTCTGCCAAATGATTTTAAGTAAATGAAAGCCTTTGGGATTGCTTTCCTTACTTTGTTTGGATCATCT